>NC_091410.1:0-306770 GCF_032191515.1 Phaenicophaeus curvirostris
CTTACCATACACTTACTTACCTTAAATAACCTTACCTTACCTTAACTTTCCATAACTTACCATACCCTAAATTACCTTAACTTACCTTACCATACCCTAACTTTCCATAACTTACCATACCATTACTTACCTTAACTTACCTTATCATAACTTAACTTTCCATAACTTACCATACCCTATCTTTCCATAACTTACCATACACTAAATTACCTTAACTTACCTTACCATACCCTAACTTTCCATTACTTACCATACACTAACTTACCTTAACTTTCCATAACTTACCATACCTTAACTTACCTTAACTTTCCATAACTTACCAAACCTTAACTTTCCCTAACTTACCATACCCTAACTTACCTTAACATTCCATAACTTACCATACCGTAACTTACCTTAACTTTCCATAACTTACCTTAACTTACCTTAACATTCCATACAATAACTTACCTTAACTTACCTTAACATTCCATACCATAACTTACCTTAACTTTCCATAACTTACCATACCTTAACTTTCCATACCAAAACTTACCTTAACTTTCCATACCATAACTTACCTTAACTTTCCATAACTTACCATACCTTAACTTTCCATACCATAACTTACCTTAACTTTCCATAATTTACCATAACTTAACTTTCCATACCATGACCTTCCATAACTTACCATACCTTAACTTTCCATATCATAACTTACCTTAACATTCCATAACTTACCATAACTTCACTTTCCATACCATAACTTTCCATAACTTACCATACCTTAACTTTCCATACCATAATTACCTTAGCTTTCCATAACTTACCATACCTTAACTTTCCATAACCTAACTTACGTTAACTTTCCATAACTTACCATATCTTAACTTTCCATACCATAACTTACCTTAACTTTCCATAACTTACCATACCTTAACTTTCAATAACTTACCATACCCTTACTTACCTTAACTTACCTTACCATACCTTACCTTTCCATAACTTACCATACCCTAACTTTCCATAACTTACCATACCCTTACTTACCTTAACTTACCTTACCATACCTTAACTTTCCATAACTTACCATATCTTAACTTTCCATACCATAACTTACCTTATCTTTCCATAACCTACCATACCCTAACTTACCTTAATTTTCCATAACTTACCATAACCTAACTTTCCATAACTTACCATACCCTATCTTATCTTAACTTTCCATAACTTACCAAACATTAACTTTCCATAACTTACCATACCTTAACATTCCATAACTTACCATACCCTAACTTACATTAACTTTCCATAACTTACCATACCCTAACTTACCTTAACTTTCCATAACTTACCATACCCTAACTTATCTTAACTTTCCATAACTTACCATACCTTAACATTCCATAACATACCATAACCTAACTTACCTTAACTTTCCATAACTTACCATACCCTAACTTACCTTAACTTTCCATAACTTACCATACCCTAACTTTCCATAACTTACCATACCTTAAATTTCCATACCATAACTTACCTTAACTTTCCATAACTTACCATACCCTAACTTACATAACTTTCCATAACTTACCATACCCTAACTTACCTTAACTTTCCATAACTTACCATACCCTAACTTTCCATAACTAACCATACCCTAACTTTCCATAACTTACCAAACCCTAACTTACCCTAACTTTCCATAACTTATCATACCCTAACTTTCCTTAACTTCCCATAACTTACCATACCTTAACTTTCCATAACTTACCATACCCTAACTTACCTTTACTTTCCATAACTTACCATACACTAACTTACCTTAACTTTCCAAAACTTACCATACCTTACCTTTCCATAACTTTCCATACCCTAACTTACCTTAACTTTCCATAACTTACCATACCTTAACTTTCCATAACTTGCCATACCCTAACTTAACTTAACTTTCCATAACTTACCATACCTTAACATTCCATAACTTACCATATCTAAACTTTCCATAACTTACCATACCCTAACGTACCTTAACTTTCTATAACTTACCATACTTTATCTTTCCATAACTTACCATAACTTAACATTCCTTAACTTACCATACCCTATCTTAACTTAAATTTCCATAACTTACCATACCTTAACTTTCCATAACTTACCATACCCTAACTTACCTTAACTTTCCATAACTTACCATACCATAAATTACCTTAACTTTCCATAACTTACCATATCTTAACATTCCATAACTTACCATACCCTATCTTAACTTAAATTTCCATAACTTACCATACCTTAACTTTCCATTACTTACCATATCTAAACTTTCCATAACTTACCATACCCTAACTTAGCTTAACTTTCTATAACTTACCATACTTTATCTTTCCATAACTTACCATATCTTAACATTCCATAACTTACCATACCCTATCTTAACTTAAATTTCCATAACTTACCAAATCTTAACTTTCCATAACTTACCATACCCTAACTTACCTTAACTTTCCATAACTTACCATACCATAAATTACCTTAACTTTCCATAACTTACCATACCTTAACTTTCCATAACTTACCATACCCTAACTTACCTTAACTTTCCATAACTTACCATACCATAAATTACCTTAACTTTCCATAACTTACCATACCTTAACTTTCCATAACTTACCATACCCTAACTTACCTTAACTTTCCATAACATACCATGCCCTAACTTACCTTAAATTTCCATAACTTACCATACCCAAACTTAACTTAGCTTTCCATAACTTACGATACCTTAACTTTCCATAACTTACCATAACCTAACTTTTCATAACTTACCATACCCTTACTTAACTTAAATTTCCTTACCATACTTCAACTTTCCATAACTTACCATACCTTAACTTTCAATAACTTGCCATACCCTAAATTACCTTAACTTACCTTACCATACCCTAACTTTCCATAACTTAGCATAACATTACATACCTTAACTTACTTTACCATACCTTAACTTTCCATAACTTACCTTACCCTAACTTTCCATAACTTACCATACCCTAAATTACCTTAACTTACCTTACCATACCCTAACTTTCCATAACTTACCATACCCTAACTTACCTTAATTTTCCATAACTTACCATACACTAAATTACCTTAACTTACCTTACCATACCCTAACTTTCCATATCTTACCATACACTAACATACCTTAACTTTCCATAACTTACCTTAACTTACCTTAACTTTCCATACCATAACTTATCTTAATTTTCCATAACATAACATACCTTAACTTTCCATGACTTACCATACCCTAACTTACCTTAACTTTCCATAACTTAACTTACCTTAGCTTTCAATACCCTAACTTACCTTAACATTCCATACCTTACCTTAACTTACCTTAACTTTCAATAACATAACTTACCTTAACTTTCCATACCATAACTTTCCTTAACTCTCCATAACATACCATACCCTAACTTACCTTAACTTTCCATAATAACTTACCTTAACTTTCCATACCCTAACTTACCTTAACTTTCCATAACTTACCTTAACTTACCTTAACTTTCCATACCATAACTTACCTTAACTTTCCATACCATAACTTACCTAAACTTACCTTAAATTTCCATACCATAACTTACCTTAAATTTTCATACCATAACTTACCTTAACTTACCTTAACTTTCCATACCATAACTTACCTTAACTTTCCATAACTTACCATGCCTTAACTTTCCATACCATAACTTACCTTATCTTACCTTAAATTTCCATACCAAAACTAACCTTAACCTTCCATAACGTACCATACCTTAACTTTCCATACCATAACTTACCTTAACATTCCATAACTTACCATACCTTAACTTTCCATACCATAACTTACCTTAATTTTCCATACCATAACTTACCTTAACTTTCCATAACTTACCATACCATAATTTTCCATACCATAACTTACCTTAACTTTCCATACCCTAACTTACATTAACTTTCCATAACTTACCATACCCTAAATTACCTTAATTTTCAATAACTTACCATACCCTAACTTACCTTCACTTTCCCTAACTTACCATACCCTAACTTACCTTAACTTTCTAAAACTTACCATACCTTAACTTTCCATAACTTTCCATACCCTAACTTACCTTAACTTTCCATAACTTACCATAACTTAACTTTCCATAACTTAACTTAACTTTTCATAACTTAACTTACCTTAACTTTCCATAACTTACCTTAACTTACCTTAACTTTCCATACCATAACTTACCTTAACTTTCCATAACTTACCATACCTTAACTTTCAATAACTTACCATACCCTAAATTACCTTAACTTACCTTACCATACCCTAACTTTCCATAACTTACCATACCCTTACTTACCTTAACTTAACTTACCATACCTTAACTTTCCATAACTTACCATACCCTAAATTTCCATAACTTACCATACCCTTACTTACCTTAACTTAGCTTACCATTCCTTAACTTTCCATAACTTACCACACCTTAACTTTCCATACCATAACTTACCTTAACTTTCCATAACCTACCATACCCTAACTTACCTTAATTTTCCATAACTTACCATACCCTAACTTACCTTAACTTTCCATAAATTACCATACCCTAACGTACCTTAACTTTCCAAAACGTATCATACCTTATCTTTCCATAACTTTCCATACCCTAACTTAACTTAACTTTCCATAACTTACCATACCTTAACTTTCCATACCTTACCGTACCCTAACTTACCTTAACTTTCCATAACTTACCATACTTTAACTTTCCATAACTTACCATACCCTAACTTTCCATAACTTACCATACCCTATCTTACCTTAACTTTCCATAACTTACCAAACATTAACTTTCCATAACTTACCATACCTTAACATTCCATAACTTACCATACCCTAACTTACATTAACTTTCCATAACTTACCATACCATAAATTACCTTAACTTTCTATAACTTACCATACCCTAACTATCCGTAACTTACCATATCCTAACTTACCTTAACTTTCCATAACTTACCATACCCTAACTTACCTTAACTTTCCATAACTTACCATACCTTAACATTCCAAAACATACCATAACCTAACTTACATTAACTTTCCATAACTTACCATACCCTAACTTACCTTAACTTTCCATAACTTACCATACCCTAACTTTCCATAACTTACCATACCTTAAATTTCCATACCATAACTTAGCTTAACTTTCCATAACTTACCATACCCTAACTTACATAACTTTCCATAACTTACCATACCCTAACTTACCTTAACTTTCCATAACTTACCATACCCTAACTTTCCATAACTAACCATACCCTAACTTTCCATAACTTACCAAACCCTAACTTACCCTAACTTTCCATAACTTATCATACCCTAACTTTCCTTAACTTCCCATAACTTACCATACCTTAACTTTCCATAACTAACCATACCCTAACTTACCTTTACTTTCCATAACTTAACTTACCTTAACTTTCCATAAATTACCTTAACTTACCTTAACTTTCCGTATCATAACTTACCTTAACTTTCCATAACTTACCATAGCTTAACGCTCCATAACTTACCATACCCTAAATTACCTTAACTTACCTTACCATACCCTAACTTTCCATAACTTACCATACCATTACTTAACTTAACTTACCTTACCATACCTTAACTTTCCATAACTTACGATACCTTAACTTTCCATAACTTACCATACCCTTACTTATCTTAAATAAACTTACCTTACCTTAACTTTCCATAACTTACCATACCTTAACTTTCCATAACTTACCATACCCTAAATTACCTTAACTTACCATACCATACCCTAACTTTCCATAACTTACCATACCATTACTTACCTTAACTTACCTTAACATAACTTAACTTTCCATAACTTACCTTAACTTACCTTAACTTTCCATACCATAACTTACCTTAACTTTGCATACCATAATTTTCCTTAACTTTCCATAACATACCATTCCCAAACTTACCTTAACTTTCCATAACTTAACTAACCTTAACTTTCCATACCCTAACTTACCTTAACTTTCCATAACTTACCTTAACTTACCTTAACTTTCCATACCATAACTTACCTTAACATTCCATACCATAACTTAACTAAACTTACCTTAACTTTCCATACCATAACTTACCTTAACTTTCCATACCATAACTTACCTTAACTTACCTTATCTTTCCATACCATAACTTACCTTAACTTTCCATACCATAACTTACCTTAACTTTCCATAACTTACCATACCCTAACTTACATAACTTTCCATAACTTACCATACCCTAACTTACCTTGACTTTCAATAACTTACCATACCCTAACTTTCCATAACTAACCTTACCCTAACTTTCCATAACTTACCAAACCCTAACTTACCCTAACTTTCCATAACTTATCTTACCCTAACTTTCCTTAACTTCCCATAACTTACCATACCTTAACTTTCCATAACTTACCATACCCTAACTTACCTTTACTTTCCATAACTTAACTTACCTTAACTTTCCATAAATTACCTTAACTTACCTTAACTTTCCATACCATAACTTACCTTAACTTTCCATAACTTACCATACCATTACTTACCTTAACTTACCTTACCATACCTTAACTTTCCATAACTTACGATACCTTAACTTTCCATAACTTACCATACCCTTACGTACCTTAAATAACCTTACCTTACCTTAACTTTCCATAACTTACCATACCTTAACTTTCCATAACTTACCATACCCTAAATTACCTTAACTTACCATACCATACCCTAACTTTCCATAACTTACCATACCATTACTTACCTTAACTTACCTTAACATAACTTAACTTTCCATAACTTACCATACCCTATCTTTCCATAACTTCCCATACACTAAATTACCTTAACTTACCTTACCATACCCTAACTTTCCATAACTTACCATACACTAACTTACCTTAACTTTTCATAACTTACCATACTCTAACTTACAATAACTTTCAATAACTTACCTTAACTTAACTTAACTTTCCATAACTTACCTTAACTTACCTTAACTTTCCATATTATAACTTTCCTTAACTTTGCATACCATAACTTTCCTTAACTTTCCATAACATACCATTCCCAAACTTACCTTAACTTTCCATAACTTAACTAACCTTAACTTTCCATACCCTAACTTACCTTAACTTTCCATAACTTACCTTAACTTACCTTAACTTTCCATACCATAACTTACCTTAACATTCCATACCATAACTTACCTAAACTTACCTTAACTTTCCATACCATAACTTACCTTAACTTTCCATACCATAACTTACCTTAACTTACCTTACCTTTCCATAACATAACTTACCTTAACTTTCCATACCATAACTTACCTTAACTTACCTTAACTTTCCATAACATAACTTACCTTAACTTTCCATAACTTACCATACTTTAACTTTCCATACCATAACTTACCTTAACTTAACTTAACTTTCCATACCATAACTTACCTTAACTTTCCATAACTTACCATACCTTAACTTTCCGTAACATAACTTAACTTAACTTTCCATAACTTACCATACCTTAACTTTCCATACCATAACTTAACTTAACGTTCCATACCATAACTTACCTTAACTTTCCATAACTTACCATACCTTAACTTTCAATACCATAACTTACCTTAACTTTCCATACCATAACTTACCTTAACTTTCCATAACATACCATACCCTAACTTAACATAACTTTCCATTATTTACCATACCTTAACTTTCCATAACTTACCATAACCTAACTTTCCATAACTTAACATATCCTATCTTAACTTAACTTTCCATAACTTACCAAACCTTAACTTTCCATAACTTACCATACCTTAACATTCCGTAACTTACCATTCCCTAACTTACCTTAACTTTCCATAACTTATCATACCATAAATTATCTTATCTTTCCATAACTTACCATACTTTAACTTTCCATAACTTACCATACCCTAACTTACCTTAACTTTCCATAACTTACCATGCCCTAACTTACCTTAAATTTTCATAACTTACCATACCTTAACTTAACTTAACTTACCATAGCCTAACTTATCTTAACTTCCCATAACTTACCATAACCTAACTTACCTTAACTTTCCATATCTTACCATACCCTAACTTACCTTAATTTTCCATAACTTACCATACTTTAACATTCCATAACTTACCATACCCTAACTTACATTAACTTTCCATAACTTACCATACCCTAACTTAACTTAACTTTCCATAACTTACCATACCTTTACTTTCCATAACTTATCATGCCTTAACTTTCCATACCATAACTTACCTTAACTTTCCATACCATAACTTACCTTAACTTACCTTATCTTTCCATACCATAACTTACCTTAACTATCCATACCATAATTTACCTTAACTTACCTTAACTTTCCATAACATAACTTACCTTAACTTTCCATAACTTACCATACTATAACTTTCCATACCATAACTTACCTTAACTTACCTTAACTTTCCATACCATAACTTACCTTAACTTTCCATAACTTACCATACCTTAACTTTCCATAACATTACTTACCTTAACGTTCCATACCATAACTTAACTAACTTTCCATAACTTACCATACCTTAACTTTCCATACCATAACTTACCTTAACTTTCCATACCATAACTTACCTTAACTTTCCATAACATAACTTTCCTTAACTTTCCATATCTTACCATACCTTAACTTTCCATACCATAACTTACCTTAACGTTCCATAACTTACCATACCATTACTTTCCATACCATAACTTACCTTAACTTTCTATAACTTACCATACCTTAACTTTCAATACCATAAATTAACTTAACTTTCCATAACTTACCATACCTTAACTTTCCATTCCATAACTTTCCATAACTTACCATACCTTAACTTTCCATACCATAACTTACCTTAACTTTCCATACCATAACTTATCTTAACTTACCTTAACTTTCCATACCATCACTTACCTTAACTTTCCATACCATAACTTACCTTAACTTACCTTAACTTTCCATAACATAACTTACCTTAACTTTCCATACCATAACTTACCTTAACTTACCTTAACTTTCCATAACTTACCATACCTTAGCTTTCCATACCATAACCTCCCTTAACTTTCCATAACTTACCATACTTTAACTTTCCATAAA
Organism: Phaenicophaeus curvirostris; assembly: GCF_032191515.1. Taxonomy (NCBI): domain Eukaryota; kingdom Metazoa; phylum Chordata; class Aves; order Cuculiformes; family Cuculidae; genus Phaenicophaeus; species Phaenicophaeus curvirostris. The sequence continues at coordinate 9,230 of NC_091410.1, forward strand.
TTACCATGCCCTAACTTACCTTAAATTTCCATAACTTACCGTTCCTTAACTTTTCATAACTTACCATACCCTAACTTACCTTAACTTTCCATAACTTACCATACCATAAATTACCTTAACTTTCCATAACTTACCATACCTTAACTTTCCATAACTTACCATACCCGAACTTTCCATAATTTCCATACCTAACTTAACTTAACTTCCCATAACTTAACTTTCCATAAATTTCCATTTACTTTCCATACCATAACTTTCCATAACTTACCATACCTTAACTTTCCATACCATAATTAGCTTAACTTTCCATAACTTACCATACCTTAACTTTCCATACCCTAACTTACCTTAACTTTCCATAACTTACCATACCCTAACTTACCTTAATTTTCCATAACTTACCATACCCTAACTTACCTTAACTTTCCATAACTTACCATACCCTAACTTACCTTAACTTTCCAAAACTTACCATACCTTAACTTTCCATAACTTTCCATACCCTAACTTACGTATACTTTACATAACTTATCATACCTTAACTTTCCATAACTTACCATACCCTAACTTACCTTAACTTTCCATAACTTACCATACCTTAACTTTCCATAAATATCATATCTAAACTTTCCACAACTTACAATACCCTAACTTACCTTAACTTTCCATAACTTACCATACAATAACTCACCTTAACTTTCCATAACTTACCATAACTTAACTTTCCATAACTTACCATACCCTATCTTAACTTATCTTTCCATAACTTACCAAAACTTAACTTTCCATAACTTACCATACCTTAACATTCCATAACTTACCATACCCTAACTTTCCATAACTTACCATACCCGATCTTACTTTAACTTTCCATAACTTACCAAACCTTAACTTTCCATAACTTACCATACCTTAACATTCCATAACTTACCATACCCTAACTTACCTTAACTTTCCATAACTTACCATACCATAAATTACCTTAACTTTCCATAACTTACCAAACCTTAACTTTCCATAACTTACCATACCCTAACTTACCTTAAATTTCAATAACTTACCGTTCCTTAACTTTCCATAACTTACCATACCCTAACTTACCTTAACTTTCCATAACTTACCATACCATAAATTACCTTAACTTTCCATAACTTACCATATCTTAACTTTCCATAACTTACCATACCCTAACTTTCCATAATTTCCATAGCCTAACTTAACTTAACTTCCCATAACTTAACGTTCCATAACTTTCCATAACTTAACTTTCCATAATTTCCATAACATTCCATAACTTTCCGTAACTTAACTTTCCATAACTTAACGTTCCATAACTTTCCATAACTTAACTTTCCATAATTTCCATAACTTTCCATAACTTTCCATAACTTAACTTTCCATAACTTTCCATAACTTTCCATAACTTAACTTTCCATAGCTTTCCATAAATTTCCATAACTTTCCATAACTTAACTTTCCATAGCTTTCCATAACTTTCCATAACTTTCCATAACTTAACTTTCCATAGCTTTCCATAACTTTCCATAACTTTCCATAACTTAACTTTCCATAGATTTCCATAACTTTCCATAACTTTCCATAACTTAACTTTCCATATCTTTCCATAACTTTCCATAACTTTCCATAACTTAACTTTCCATAACTTTCCATAACTTTCCATAACTTTCCATAGCTTTCCATAGCTTTCCATAACTTAACTTTCCATAACTTTCCATAACTTTCCATAACTTAACTTTCCATAACTTTCCATAACTTTCCATAACTTTCCATAACTTTCCATAACTTAACTTTCCATAACTTTCCATAGCTTTCCATAACTTTCCATAACTTTCCATAACTTAACTTTCCATAACTTCCCATAACATTCCATAACTTAACTTTCCATAGCTTTCCATAACTTTCCATAACTTTCCATAACTTAACTTTCCATAACTTTCCATAACTTAACTTTCCATAGCTTTCCATAACTTTCCATAACTTTCCTTAACTTTCCATAGCTTTCCATAACTTAACTTTCCATAACTTTCCATAACTTTCCATAACTTAACTTTCCATAACTTTCCATAAGTTTCCATAACTTTCCATAACTTTCCATAACTTTCCATAATTTAACTTTCCATAAATTAACTTTCCATAACTTTCCATAACTTTCCATAACTTTCCATAACTTAACTTTCCATAACTTTCCATAACTTTCCATAACTTTCCATAACTTTCCATAACTTAACTTTCCATAACTTTCCATAACTTTCCATAACTTTCCATAGCTTAACTTTCCATAACTTTCCATAACTTTCCATAACTTTCCATAACTTTCCATAACTAAACTTTCCATAACTTTCCATAACTTTACTTTCATAACTTTCCATAACTTTCCATAAATTTCCATAACATAACTTTCATAACTTTCCATAACTTTCCATAACATAACTTACCTTAACTTTCCATATCTTACCATACCTTAACTTTCCATACCATAACTTACCTTAACTTTCCATAACTTACCATACCTTAACTTTCCATAGCATAACTTACCTTAACTTTCTATAACTTACCATACCTTAACTTTCCATACCATAACTTTCCATAACTTACCATACCTTAACTTTCCATAACATAACTTACCTTAACTTTCCATAACTTACCATACATTAACTTTCCATACCATAACTTTCCATAACTTACCATACCTTAACTTCCATACCATAATTACCTTAACTTTCTATAACTTTCCATACCTTAGCTTTCCATAACATAACTTAGCTTAACTTTCCATAACTTTCCATAACATAACTTTCCATAACATAACTTACCTTAACTTTCCATAACTTACCATACCTTAACTTTCCATACAATAATTACCTTAACTTTCCATAACTTACCATACCCTAACTTACCTTAATTTTCCATAACTTACCATACCCTAACTTACCTTATCTTTCCATAAATTACCATACCCTAACTTACCTTAACTTTCCATAACTTACCATACCTTAACTTTCCATAACATACCATACCCTAACTTAACATAACTTTCCATTATTTACCATACCTTAACTTTCCATAACTTACCATAACCTAACTTTCCATAACTTAACATATCCTATCTTAACTTAACTTTCCATAACTTACCAAACCTTAACTTTCCATAACTTACCATACCTTAACATTCCGTAACTTACCATACCCTAACTTACCTTAACTTTCCATAACTTACCATACCATAAATTATCTTATCTTTCCATAACTTACCATACTTTAACTTTCCATAACTTACCATACCCTAACTTACCTTAACTTTCCATAACTTACCATGCCCTAACTTACCTTAAATTTTCATAACTTACCATACCCTAACTTAACTTAACTTACCATTGCCTAACTTATCTTAACTTCCCATAACTTACCATAACCTAACTTACCTTAACTTTCCATATCTTACCATACCCTAACTTACTTTAATTTTCCATAACTTACCATACTTTAACATTCCATAACTTACCATACCCTAACTTACCTTAACTTTCCATAACTTACCATACCCTAACTTAACTTAACTTTCAATAACTTACCATACCTTTACTTTCCATAACTTATCATGCCTTAACTTTCCATACCATAACTTACCTTAACTTTCCATACCATAACTTACCTTAACTTACCTTATCTTTCCATACCATAACTTACCTTAACTTTCCATACCATAACTTACCTTAACTTACCTTAACTTTCCATTACATAACTTACCTTAACTTTCCATAACTTACCATAGTATAACTTTCCATACCATAACTTACCTTAACTTACCTTAACTTTCCATACCATAACTTACCTTAACTTTCCATAACATAACTTACCTTAACTTTCCATAACTTACCATACCTTTACTTTCCATACCATAACTTACCTTAACTTTCTATAACTTACCATAGCTTAACTTTCAATACCATAAATTAACTTAACTTTCCATAACTTACCATACCTTAACTTTCCATTCCATAACTTTCCATAACTTACCATACCTTAACTTTCCATACCATAACTTACCTTAACTTTCCATACCATAACTTATCTTAACTTACCTTAACTTTCCATACCATCACTTACCTTAACTTTCCATACCATAACTTACCTTAACTTACCTTAACTTTCCATACCATAACTTACCTTAACTTTCCATACCATAACTTACCTTAACTTACCTTAACTTTCCATAACATAACTTACCTTAACTTTCCATACATTACCATACATTAACTTTCCATACCATAACTTACCTTAACTTACCTTAACTTTCCATACCATAACTTACCTTAACTTTCCATATCTTACCATACCTTAGCTTTCCATACCATAACCTCCCTTAACTTTCCATAACTTACCATACTTTGACTTTCCATAAATTACCATGCCCTAACTTACCTTAAATTTCCATAACTTACCGTTCCTTAACTTTCCATAACTTACCATACCCTAACTTACCTTAACTTTCCATAACTTACCATACCTTAACTTTCCATAACTTACCATACCCGAACTTTCCATAATTTCCATACCTAACTTAACTTAACTTCCCATAACTTAACTTTCCATAAATTTCCATAACTTTCCATACCATAACTTTCCATAACTTACCATACCTTAACTTTCCATACCATAATTACCTTAACTTTCCATAACTTACCATACCTTAACTTTCCATACCCTAACTTACCTTAATTTTCCATAACTTACCATACCCTAACTTACCTTAACTTTCCATAACTTATCATACCCTAACTTACCTTAACTTTCCAAAACTTACCATACCTTAACTTTCCATAACTTTCCATACCCTAACTTACGTAAACTTTACATAACTTATCATACCTTAACTTTCCATAACTTACCATACCCTAACTTACCTTAACTTACCATAATTTCCATAACTTTCCATAACTTTCCATAACTTAACTTTCCATAACTTAACGTTCCATAACTTTCCATAACTTAACTTTCCATAATTTCCATAACTTTACATAACTTTCCATAACTTAACTTTCCATAAATTTCCATAACTTTCCATAACTTAACTTTCCATAGCTTTCCATAACTTTCCATAACTTTCCATAACTTAACTTTCCATAGCTTTCCATAACTTTCCATAACTTTCCATAACTTAACTTTCCATAGCTTTCCATAACTTTCCATAACTTTCCATAACTTAACTTTCCATAGCTTTCCATAACTTTCCATAACTTTCCATAACTTAACTTTCCATAGCTTTCCATAACTTTCCATAACTTTCCATAACTTAACTTTCCATAGCTTTCCATAACTTTCCATAACTTTCCATAACTTAACTTTCCATAGCTTTCCATAACTTTCCATAACTTTCCATAACTTAACTTTCCATAGCTTTCCATAACTTTCCATAACTTTCCATAACTTAACTTTCCATAGATTTCCATAACTTTCCATAACTTTCCATAACTTAACTTTCCATAGCTTTCCATAACTTTCCATAACTTTCCATAACTTAACTTTCCATAACTTTCCATAACTTTCCATAACTTTACATAACTTTCCATAGCTTTCCATAACTTAACTTTCCATAACTTTCCATAACTTTCCATAACTTAACTTTCCATAACTTTCCATAACTTTCCATAACTTTCCATAACTTTCCATAACTTAACTTTCCATAACTTTCCATAGCTTTCCATAACTTTCCATAACTTTCCTTAACTTTCCATAACTTCCCATAACTTTCCATAACTTAACTTTCCATAGCTTTCCATAACTTTCCATAACTTTCCATAACTTAACTTTCCATAACTTTCCATAACTTAACTTTCCATAGCTTTCCATAACTTTCCATAACTTTCCTTAACTTTCCATAGCTTTCCATAACTTAACTTTCCATAACTTTCCATAACTTTCCATAACTTAACTTTCCATAACTTTCCATAACTTTCCATAACTTTCCATAACTTTCCATAACTTAACTTTCCATAACTTTCCATAACTTTCCATAACTTTCCATAACTTAACTTTCCATAACTTTCCATAACTTAACTTTCATAACTTTCCGTAACTTTCCATAACTTTCCATAACTTAACTTTCCATAACTTTCCATAACTTTCCATAACTTTCCATAACTTATCTTTCCATAACTTTCCATAACTTAACTTTCATAACTTTCCATAACTTTCCATAACTTTCCATAACTTAACTTTCCATAACTTTCCATAACTTTCCATAACTTTCCATAACTTAACTTTCCATAACTTTCCATAACTTAACTTTCCATAACTTTCCATAACTTAACTTTCCATAACTTTCCATAACTTTCCATAATCTTCCATAACTTTCCATAACTTAACTTTCCATAACTTTCCATAACTTTCCATAACTTTCCATAACTTTCCATAACTTTCCATAACTTAACTTTCCATAACTTTCCATAACTTTCCATAACTTTCTTTAACTTTGCATAACTTAACTTTCCATAACTTGCCTTAACTTTCCATAACTTAAATTTCCATAACTTGCCTTTACTTTCCATAACTTAACTTTCCATAACTTAACTTTCCATAACTTGCCTTAACTTGCCATATCTTAACTTTCCATAACTTAACTTTCCATAACTTGCCTTAACTTTCCATAACTTAACTTTCCATAACTTTCCATAACTTTCCATAACTTTCCATAACTTTCCATAACTTAACTTTCCATAACTTTCCATAACTTTCCATAACTTTCTATAACTTTCCATAACTTTCTTTAACTTTCCATACCATAACTTACCTTAACTTACCTTAACTTTCCATAACTTACCATACTATAACTTTCCATACCATAACTTACCTTAACATTCCATAACTTACCATACCCTAACTTACCTTAACTTTCCATAACTTACCATACCATAAATTACCTTAAATTTCCATAACTTACCATACCATAAATTACCTTAACTTTCCATAACTTACCATACCCTAACTTTCCATAATTTCCATAGCCTAACTTAACTTAACTTTCCATAACTTAACGTTCCATAACTTTCCATAACTTAACTTTCCATAACTTAACGTTCCATAACTTTTCATAATTTAACTTTCCATAACTTTCCATAACTTTCCATAACTTTCCATAACTTAACTTTCCATAACTTTCCATAACTTAACTTTCCATAACTTTCCATAACTTAACTTTCCATAACTTTCCATAACTTTCCATAACTTAACTTTCCATAACTTTCCATAACTTAACTTTCCATAACTTTCCATAACTTTCCATAACTTAACTTGCCTTGCCTTGCCTTGCCTTGCCTTGCCTTGCCTTGCCTTGCCTTGCCTTGCCTTGCCTTGCCTTGCCTTGCCTTGCCTTGCCTTGCCTTGCCTTGCCTTGCCTTGCCTTGCCTTGCCTTGCCTTGCCTTGCCTTGCCTTGCCTTGCCTTGCCTTGCCTTGCCTTGCCTTGCCTTGCCTTGCCTTGCCTTGCCTTGCCTTGCCTTGCCTTGCCTTGCCTTGCCTTGCCTTGCCTTGCCTTGCCTTGCCTTGCCTTGCCTTGCCTTGCCTTGCCTTGCCTTGCCTTGCCTTGCCTTGCCTTGCCTTGCCTTGCCTTGCCTTGCCTTGCCTTGCCTTGCCTTGCCTTGCCTTGCCTTGCCTTGCCTTGCCTTGCCTTGCCTTGCCTTGCCTTGCCTTGCCTTGCCTTGCCTTGCCTTGCCTTGCCTTGCCTTGCCTTGCCTTGCCTTGCCTTGCCTTGCCTTGCCTTGCCTTGCCTTGCCTTGCCTTGCCTTGCCTTGCCTTGCCTTGCCTTGCCTTGCCTTGCCTTGCCTTGCCTTGCCTTGCCTTGCCTTGCCTTGCCTTGCCTTGCCTTGCCTTGCCTTGCCTTGCCTTGCCTTGCCTTGCCTTGCCTTGCCTTGCCTTGCCTTGCCTTGCCTTGCCTTGCCTTGCCTTGCCTTGCCTTGCCTTGCCTTGCCTTGCCTTGCCTTGCCTTGCCTTGCCTTGCCTTGCCTTGCCTTGCCTTGCCTTGCCTTGCCTTGCCTTGCCTTGCCTTGCCTTGCCTTGCCTTGCCTTGCCTTGCCTTGCCTTGCCTTGCCTTGCCTTGCCTTGCCTTGCCTTGCCTTGCCTTGCCTTGCCTTGCCTTGCCTTGCCTTGCCTTGCCTTGCCTTGCCTTGCCTTGCCTTGCCTTGCCTTGCCTTGCCTTGCCTTGCCTTGCCTTGCCTTGCCTTGCCTTGCCTTGCCTTGCCTTGCCTTGCCTTGCCTTGCCTTGCCTTGCCTTGCCTTGCCTTGCCTTGCCTTGCCTTGCCTTGCCTTGCCTTGCCTTGCCTTGCCTTGCCTTGCCTTGCCTTGCCTTGCCTTGCCTTGCCTTGCCTTGCCTTGCCTTGCCTTGCCTTGCCTTGCCTTGCCTTGCCTTGCCTTGCCTTGCCTTGCCTTGCCTTGCCTTGCCTTGCCTTGCCTTGCCTTGCCTTGCCTTGCCTTGCCTTGCCTTGCCTTGCCTTGCCTTGCCTTGCCTTGCCTTGCCTTGCCTTGCCTTGCCTTGCCTTGCCTTGCCTTGCCTTGCCTTGCCTTGCCTTGCCTTGCCTTGCCTTGCCTTGCCTTGCCTTGCCTTGCCTTGCCTTGCCTTGCCTTGCCTTGCCTTGCCTTGCCTTGCCTTGCCTTGCCTTGCCTTGCCTTGCCTTGCCTTGCCTTGCCTTGCCTTGCCTTGCCTTGCCTTGCCTTGCCTTGCCTTGCCTTGCCTTGCCTTGCCTTGCCTTGCCTTGCCTTGCCTTGCCTTGCCTTGCCTTGCCTTGCCTTGCCTTGCCTTGCCTTGCCTTGCCTTGCCTTGCCTTGCCTTGCCTTGCCTTGCCTTGCCTTGCCTTGCCTTGCCTTGCCTTGCCTTGCCTTGCCTTGCCTTGCCTTGCCTTGCCTTGCCTTGCCTTGCCTTGCCTTGCCTTGCCTTGCCTTGCCTTGCCTTGCCTTGCCTTGCCTTGCCTTGCCTTGCCTTGCCTTGCCTTGCCTTGCCTTGCCTTGCCTTGCCTTGCCTTGCCTTGCCTTGCCTTGCCTTGCCTTGCCTTGCCTTGCCTTGCCTTGCCTTGCCTTGCCTTGCCTTGCCTTGCCTTGCCTTGCCTTGCCTTGCCTTGCCTTGCCTTGCCTTGCCTTGCCTTGCCTTGCCTTGCCTTGCCTTGCCTTGCCTTGCCTTGCCTTGCCTTGCCTTGCCTTGCCTTGCCTTGCCTTGCCTTGCCTTGCCTTGCCTTGCCTTGCCTTGCCTTGCCTTGCCTTGCCTTGCCTTGCCTTGCCTTGCCTTGCCTTGCCTTGCCTTGCCTTGCCTTGCCTTGCCTTGCCTTGCCTTGCCTTGCCTTGCCTTGCCTTGCCTTGCCTTGCCTTGCCTTGCCTTGCCTTGCCTTGCCTTGCCTTGCCTTGCCTTGCCTTGCCTTGCCTTGCCTTGCCTTGCCTTGCCTTGCCTTGCCTTGCCTTGCCTTGCCTTGCCTTGCCTTGCCTTGCCTTGCCTTGCCTTGCCTTGCCTTGCCTTGCCTTGCCTTGCCTTGCCTTGCCTTGCCTTGCCTTGCCTTGCCTTGCCTTGCCTTGCCTTGCCTTGCCTTGCCTTGCCTTGCCTTGCCTTGCCTTGCCTTGCCTTGCCTTGCCTTGCCTTGCCTTGCCTTGCCTTGCCTTGCCTTGCCTTGCCTTGCCTTGCCTTGCCTTGCCTTGCCTTGCCTTGCCTTGCCTTGCCTTGCCTTGCCTTGCCTTGCCTTGCCTTGCCTTGCCTTGCCTTGCCTTGCCTTGCCTTGCCTTGCCTTGCCTTGCCTTGCCTTGCCTTGCCTTGCCTTGCCTTGCCTTGCCTTGCCTTGCCTTGCCTTGCCTTGCCTTGCCTTGCCTTGCCTTGCCTTGCCTTGCCTTGCCTTGCCTTGCCTTGCCTTGCCTTGCCTTGCCTTGCCTTGCCTTGCCTTGCCTTGCCTTGCCTTGCCTTGCCTTGCCTTGCCTTGCCTTGCCTTGCCTTGCCTTGCCTTGCCTTGCCTTGCCTTGCCTTGCCTTGCCTTGCCTTGCCTTGCCTTGCCTTGCCTTGCCTTGCCTTGCCTTGCCTTGCCTTGCCTTGCCTTGCCTTGCCTTGCCTTGCCTTGCCTTGCCTTGCCTTGCCTTGCCTTGCCTTGCCTTGCCTTGCCTTGCCTTGCCTTGCCTTGCCTTGCCTTGCCTTGCCTTGCCTTGCCTTGCCTTGCCTTGCCTTGCCTTGCCTTGCCTTGCCTTGCCTTGCCTTGCCTTGCCTTGCCTTGCCTTGCCTTGCCTTGCCTTGCCTTGCCTTGCCTTGCCTTGCCTTGCCTTGCCTTGCCTTGCCTTGCCTTGCCTTGCCTTGCCTTGCCTTGCCTTGCCTTGCCTTGCCTTGCCTTGCCTTGCCTTGCCTTGCCTTGCCTTGCCTTGCCTTGCCTTGCCTTGCCTTGCCTTGCCTTGCCTTGCCTTGCCTTGCCTTGCCTTGCCTTGCCTTGCCTTGCCTTGCCTTGCCTTGCCTTGCCTTGCCTTGCCTTGCCTTGCCTTGCCTTGCCTTGCCTTGCCTTGCCTTGCCTTGCCTTGCCTTGCCTTGCCTTGCCTTGCCTTGCCTTGCCTTGCCTTGCCTTGCCTTGCCTTGCCTTGCCTTGCCTTGCCTTGCCTTGCCTTGCCTTGCCTTGCCTTGCCTTGCCTTGCCTTGCCTTGCCTTGCCTTGCCTTGCCTTGCCTTGCCTTGCCTTGCCTTGCCTTGCCTTGCCTTGCCTTGCCTTGCCTTGCCTTGCCTTGCCTTGCCTTGCCTTGCCTTGCCTTGCCTTGCCTTGCCTTGCCTTGCCTTGCCTTGCCTTGCCTTGCCTTGCCTTGCCTTGCCTTGCCTTGCCTTGCCTTGCCTTGCCTTGCCTTGCCTTGCCTTGCCTTGCCTTGCCTTGCCTTGCCTTGCCTTGCCTTGCCTTGCCTTGCCTTGCCTTGCCTTGCCTTGCCTTGCCTTGCCTTGCCTTGCCTTGCCTTGCCTTGCCTTGCCTTGCCTTGCCTTGCCTTGCCTTGCCTTGCCTTGCCTTGCCTTGCCTTGCCTTGCCTTGCCTTGCCTTGCCTTGCCTTGCCTTGCCTTGCCTTGCCTTGCCTTGCCTTGCCTTGCCTTGCCTTGCCTTGCCTTGCCTTGCCTTGCCTTGCCTTGCCTTGCCTTGCCTTGCCTTGCCTTGCCTTGCCTTGCCTTGCCTTGCCTTGCCTTGCCTTGCCTTGCCTTGCCTTGCCTTGCCTTGCCTTGCCTTGCCTTGCCTTGCCTTGCCTTGCCTTGCCTTGCCTTGCCTTGCCTTGCCTTGCCTTGCCTTGCCTTGCCTTGCCTTGCCTTGCCTTGCCTTGCCTTGCCTTGCCTTGCCTTGCCTTGCCTTGCCTTGCCTTGCCTTGCCTTGCCTTGCCTTGCCTTGCCTTGCCTTGCCTTGCCTTGCCTTGCCTTGCCTTGCCTTGCCTTGCCTTGCCTTGCCTTGCCTTGCCTTGCCTTGCCTTGCCTTGCCTTGCCTTGCCTTGCCTTGCCTTGCCTTGCCTTGCCTTGCCTTGCCTTGCCTTGCCTTGCCTTGCCTTGCCTTGCCTTGCCTTGCCTTGCCTTGCCTTGCCTTGCCTTGCCTTGCCTTGCCTTGCCTTGCCTTGCCTTGCCTTGCCTTGCCTTGCCTTGCCTTGCCTTGCCTTGCCTTGCCTTGCCTTGCCTTGCCTTGCCTTGCCTTGCCTTGCCTTGCCTTGCCTTGCCTTGCCTTGCCTTGCCTTGCCTTGCCTTGCCTTGCCTTGCCTTGCCTTGCCTTGCCTTGCCTTGCCTTGCCTTGCCTTGCCTTGCCTTGCCTTGCCTTGCCTTGCCTTGCCTTGCCTTGCCTTGCCTTGCCTTGCCTTGCCTTGCCTTGCCTTGCCTTGCCTTGCCTTGCCTTGCCTTGCCTTGCCTTGCCTTGCCTTGCCTTGCCTTGCCTTGCCTTGCCTTGCCTTGCCTTGCCTTGCCTTGCCTTGCCTTGCCTTGCCTTGCCTTGCCTTGCCTTGCCTTGCCTTGCCTTGCCTTGCCTTGCCTTGCCTTGCCTTGCCTTGCCTTGCCTTGCCTTGCCTTGCCTTGCCTTGCCTTGCCTTGCCTTGCCTTGCCTTGCCTTGCCTTGCCTTGCCTTGCCTTGCCTTGCCTTGCCTTGCCTTGCCTTGCCTTGCCTTGCCTTGCCTTGCCTTGCCTTGCCTTGCCTTGCCTTGCCTTGCCTTGCCTTGCCTTGCCTTGCCTTGCCTTGCCTTGCCTTGCCTTGCCTTGCCTTGCCTTGCCTTGCCTTGCCTTGCCTTGCCTTGCCTTGCCTTGCCTTGCCTTGCCTTGCCTTGCCTTGCCTTGCCTTGCCTTGCCTTGCCTTGCCTTGCCTTGCCTTGCCTTGCCTTGCCTTGCCTTGCCTTGCCTTGCCTTGCCTTGCCTTGCCTTGCCTTGCCTTGCCTTGCCTTGCCTTGCCTTGCCTTGCCTTGCCTTGCCTTGCCTTGCCTTGCCTTGCCTTGCCTTGCCTTGCCTTGCCTTGCCTTGCCTTGCCTTGCCTTGCCTTGCCTTGCCTTGCCTTGCCTTGCCTTGCCTTGCCTTGCCTTGCCTTGCCTTGCCTTGCCTTGCCTTGCCTTGCCTTGCCTTGCCTTGCCTTGCCTTGCCTTGCCTTGCCTTGCCTTGCCTTGCCTTGCCTTGCCTTGCCTTGCCTTGCCTTGCCTTGCCTTGCCTTGCCTTGCCTTGCCTTGCCTTGCCTTGCCTTGCCTTGCCTTGCCTTGCCTTGCCTTGCCTTGCCTTGCCTTGCCTTGCCTTGCCTTGCCTTGCCTTGCCTTGCCTTGCCTTGCCTTGCCTTGCCTTGCCTTGCCTTGCCTTGCCTTGCCTTGCCTTGCCTTGCCTTGCCTTGCCTTGCCTTGCCTTGCCTTGCCTTGCCTTGCCTTGCCTTGCCTTGCCTTGCCTTGCCTTGCCTTGCCTTGCCTTGCCTTGCCTTGCCTTGCCTTGCCTTGCCTTGCCTTGCCTTGCCTTGCCTTGCCTTGCCTTGCCTTGCCTTGCCTTGCCTTGCCTTGCCTTGCCTTGCCTTGCCTTGCCTTGCCTTGCCTTGCCTTGCCTTGCCTTGCCTTGCCTTGCCTTGCCTTGCCTTGCCTTGCCTTGCCTTGCCTTGCCTTGCCTTGCCTTGCCTTGCCTTGCCTTGCCTTGCCTTGCCTTGCCTTGCCTTGCCTTGCCTTGCCTTGCCTTGCCTTGCCTTGCCTTGCCTTGCCTTGCCTTGCCTTGCCTTGCCTTGCCTTGCCTTGCCTTGCCTTGCCTTGCCTTGCCTTGCCTTGCCTTGCCTTGCCTTGCCTTGCCTTGCCTTGCCTTGCCTTGCCTTGCCTTGCCTTGCCTTGCCTTGCCTTGCCTTGCCTTGCCTTGCCTTGCCTTGCCTTGCCTTGCCTTGCCTTGCCTTGCCTTGCCTTGCCTTGCCTTGCCTTGCCTTGCCTTGCCTTGCCTTGCCTTGCCTTGCCTTGCCTTGCCTTGCCTTGCCTTGCCTTGCCTTGCCTTGCCTTGCCTTGCCTTGCCTTGCCTTGCCTTGCCTTGCCTTGCCTTGCCTTGCCTTGCCTTGCCTTGCCTTGCCTTGCCTTGCCTTGCCTTGCCTTGCCTTGCCTTGCCTTGCCTTGCCTTGCCTTGCCTTGCCTTGCCTTGCCTTGCCTTGCCTTGCCTTGCCTTGCCTTGCCTTGCCTTGCCTTGCCTTGCCTTGCCTTGCCTTGCCTTGCCTTGCCTTGCCTTGCCTTGCCTTGCCTTGCCTTGCCTTGCCTTGCCTTGCCTTGCCTTGCCTTGCCTTGCCTTGCCTTGCCTTGCCTTGCCTTGCCTTGCCTTGCCTTGCCTTGCCTTGCCTTGCCTTGCCTTGCCTTGCCTTGCCTTGCCTTGCCTTGCCTTGCCTTGCCTTGCCTTGCCTTGCCTTGCCTTGCCTTGCCTTGCCTTGCCTTGCCTTGCCTTGCCTTGCCTTGCCTTGCCTTGCCTTGCCTTGCCTTGCCTTGCCTTGCCTTGCCTTGCCTTGCCTTGCCTTGCCTTGCCTTGCCTTGCCTTGCCTTGCCTTGCCTTGCCTTGCCTTGCCTTGCCTTGCCTTGCCTTGCCTTGCCTTGCCTTGCCTTGCCTTGCCTTGCCTTGCCTTGCCTTGCCTTGCCTTGCCTTGCCTTGCCTTGCCTTGCCTTGCCTTGCCTTGCCTTGCCTTGCCTTGCCTTGCCTTGCCTTGCCTTGCCTTGCCTTGCCTTGCCTTGCCTTGCCTTGCCTTGCCTTGCCTTGCCTTGCCTTGCCTTGCCTTGCCTTGCCTTGCCTTGCCTTGCCTTGCCTTGCCTTGCCTTGCCTTGCCTTGCCTTGCCTTGCCTTGCCTTGCCTTGCCTTGCCTTGCCTTGCCTTGCCTTGCCTTGCCTTGCCTTGCCTTGCCTTGCCTTGCCTTGCCTTGCCTTGCCTTGCCTTGCCTTGCCTTGCCTTGCCTTGCCTTGCCTTGCCTTGCCTTGCCTTGCCTTGCCTTGCCTTGCCTTGCCTTGCCTTGCCTTGCCTTGCCTTGCCTTGCCTTGCCTTGCCTTGCCTTGCCTTGCCTTGCCTTGCCTTGCCTTGCCTTGCCTTGCCTTGCCTTGCCTTGCCTTGCCTTGCCTTGCCTTGCCTTGCCTTGCCTTGCCTTGCCTTGCCTTGCCTTGCCTTGCCTTGCCTTGCCTTGCCTTGCCTTGCCTTGCCTTGCCTTGCCTTGCCTTGCCTTGCCTTGCCTTGCCTTGCCTTGCCTTGCCTTGCCTTGCCTTGCCTTGCCTTGCCTTGCCTTGCCTTGCCTTGCCTTGCCTTGCCTTGCCTTGCCTTGCCTTGCCTTGCCTTGCCTTGCCTTGCCTTGCCTTGCCTTGCCTTGCCTTGCCTTGCCTTGCCTTGCCTTGCCTTGCCTTGCCTTGCCTTGCCTTGCCTTGCCTTGCCTTGCCTTGCCTTGCCTTGCCTTGCCTTGCCTTGCCTTGCCTTGCCTTGCCTTGCCTTGCCTTGCCTTGCCTTGCCTTGCCTTGCCTTGCCTTGCCTTGCCTTGCCTTGCCTTGCCTTGCCTTGCCTTGCCTTGCCTTGCCTTGCCTTGCCTTGCCTTGCCTTGCCTTGCCTTGCCTTGCCTTGCCTTGCCTTGCCTTGCCTTGCCTTGCCTTGCCTTGCCTTGCCTTGCCTTGCCTTGCCTTGCCTTGCCTTGCCTTGCCTTGCCTTGCCTTGCCTTGCCTTGCCTTGCCTTGCCTTGCCTTGCCTTGCCTTGCCTTGCCTTGCCTTGCCTTGCCTTGCCTTGCCTTGCCTTGCCTTGCCTTGCCTTGCCTTGCCTTGCCTTGCCTTGCCTTGCCTTGCCTTGCCTTGCCTTGCCTTGCCTTGCCTTGCCTTGCCTTGCCTTGCCTTGCCTTGCCTTGCCTTGCCTTGCCTTGCCTTGCCTTGCCTTGCCTTGCCTTGCCTTGCCTTGCCTTGCCTTGCCTTGCCTTGCCTTGCCTTGCCTTGCCTTGCCTTGCCTTGCCTTGCCTTGCCTTGCCTTGCCTTGCCTTGCCTTGCCTTGCCTTGCCTTGCCTTGCCTTGCCTTGCCTTGCCTTGCCTTGCCTTGCCTTGCCTTGCCTTGCCTTGCCTTGCCTTGCCTTGCCTTGCCTTGCCTTGCCTTGCCTTGCCTTGCCTTGCCTTGCCTTGCCTTGCCTTGCCTTGCCTTGCCTTGCCTTGCCTTGCCTTGCCTTGCCTTGCCTTGCCTTGCCTTGCCTTGCCTTGCCTTGCCTTGCCTTGCCTTGCCTTGCCTTGCCTTGCCTTGCCTTGCCTTGCCTTGCCTTGCCTTGCCTTGCCTTGCCTTGCCTTGCCTTGCCTTGCCTTGCCTTGCCTTGCCTTGCCTTGCCTTGCCTTGCCTTGCCTTGCCTTGCCTTGCCTTGCCTTGCCTTGCCTTGCCTTGCCTTGCCTTGCCTTGCCTTGCCTTGCCTTGCCTTGCCTTGCCTTGCCTTGCCTTGCCTTGCCTTGCCTTGCCTTGCCTTGCCTTGCCTTGCCTTGCCTTGCCTTGCCTTGCCTTGCCTTGCCTTGCCTTGCCTTGCCTTGCCTTGCCTTGCCTTGCCTTGCCTTGCCTTGCCTTGCCTTGCCTTGCCTTGCCTTGCCTTGCCTTGCCTTGCCTTGCCTTGCCTTGCCTTGCCTTGCCTTGCCTTGCCTTGCCTTGCCTTGCCTTGCCTTGCCTTGCCTTGCCTTGCCTTGCCTTGCCTTGCCTTGCCTTGCCTTGCCTTGCCTTGCCTTGCCTTGCCTTGCCTTGCCTTGCCTTGCCTTGCCTTGCCTTGCCTTGCCTTGCCTTGCCTTGCCTTGCCTTGCCTTGCCTTGCCTTGCCTTGCCTTGCCTTGCCTTGCCTTGCCTTGCCTTGCCTTGCCTTGCCTTGCCTTGCCTTGCCTTGCCTTGCCTTGCCTTGCCTTGCCTTGCCTTGCCTTGCCTTGCCTTGCCTTGCCTTGCCTTGCCTTGCCTTGCCTTGCCTTGCCTTGCCTTGCCTTGCCTTGCCTTGCCTTGCCTTGCCTTGCCTTGCCTTGCCTTGCCTTGCCTTGCCTTGCCTTGCCTTGCCTTGCCTTGCCTTGCCTTGCCTTGCCTTGCCTTGCCTTGCCTTGCCTTGCCTTGCCTTGCCTTGCCTTGCCTTGCCTTGCCTTGCCTTGCCTTGCCTTGCCTTGCCTTGCCTTGCCTTGCCTTGCCTTGCCTTGCCTTGCCTTGCCTTGCCTTGCCTTGCCTTGCCTTGCCTTGCCTTGCCTTGCCTTGCCTTGCCTTGCCTTGCCTTGCCTTGCCTTGCCTTGCCTTGCCTTGCCTTGCCTTGCCTTGCCTTGCCTTGCCTTGCCTTGCCTTGCCTTGCCTTGCCTTGCCTTGCCTTGCCTTGCCTTGCCTTGCCTTGCCTTGCCTTGCCTTGCCTTGCCTTGCCTTGCCTTGCCTTGCCTTGCCTTGCCTTGCCTTGCCTTGCCTTGCCTTGCCTTGCCTTGCCTTGCCTTGCCTTGCCTTGCCTTGCCTTGCCTTGCCTTGCCTTGCCTTGCCTTGCCTTGCCTTGCCTTGCCTTGCCTTGCCTTGCCTTGCCTTGCCTTGCCTTGCCTTGCCTTGCCTTGCCTTGCCTTGCCTTGCCTTGCCTTGCCTTGCCTTGCCTTGCCTTGCCTTGCCTTGCCTTGCCTTGCCTTGCCTTGCCTTGCCTTGCCTTGCCTTGCCTTGCCTTGCCTTGCCTTGCCTTGCCTTGCCTTGCCTTGCCTTGCCTTGCCTTGCCTTGCCTTGCCTTGCCTTGCCTTGCCTTGCCTTGCCTTGCCTTGCCTTGCCTTGCCTTGCCTTGCCTTGCCTTGCCTTGCCTTGCCTTGCCTTGCCTTGCCTTGCCTTGCCTTGCCTTGCCTTGCCTTGCCTTGCCTTGCCTTGCCTTGCCTTGCCTTGCCTTGCCTTGCCTTGCCTTGCCTTGCCTTGCCTTGCCTTGCCTTGCCTTGCCTTGCCTTGCCTTGCCTTGCCTTGCCTTGCCTTGCCTTGCCTTGCCTTGCCTTGCCTTGCCTTGCCTTGCCTTGCCTTGCCTTGCCTTGCCTTGCCTTGCCTTGCCTTGCCTTGCCTTGCCTTGCCTTGCCTTGCCTTGCCTTGCCTTGCCTTGCCTTGCCTTGCCTTGCCTTGCCTTGCCTTGCCTTGCCTTGCCTTGCCTTGCCTTGCCTTGCCTTGCCTTGCCTTGCCTTGCCTTGCCTTGCCTTGCCTTGCCTTGCCTTGCCTTGCCTTGCCTTGCCTTGCCTTGCCTTGCCTTGCCTTGCCTTGCCTTGCCTTGCCTTGCCTTGCCTTGCCTTGCCTTGCCTTGCCTTGCCTTGCCTTGCCTTGCCTTGCCTTGCCTTGCCTTGCCTTGCCTTGCCTTGCCTTGCCTTGCCTTGCCTTGCCTTGCCTTGCCTTGCCTTGCCTTGCCTTGCCTTGCCTTGCCTTGCCTTGCCTTGCCTTGCCTTGCCTTGCCTTGCCTTGCCTTGCCTTGCCTTGCCTTGCCTTGCCTTGCCTTGCCTTGCCTTGCCTTGCCTTGCCTTGCCTTGCCTTGCCTTGCCTTGCCTTGCCTTGCCTTGCCTTGCCTTGCCTTGCCTTGCCTTGCCTTGCCTTGCCTTGCCTTGCCTTGCCTTGCCTTGCCTTGCCTTGCCTTGCCTTGCCTTGCCTTGCCTTGCCTTGCCTTGCCTTGCCTTGCCTTGCCTTGCCTTGCCTTGCCTTGCCTTGCCTTGCCTTGCCTTGCCTTGCCTTGCCTTGCCTTGCCTTGCCTTGCCTTGCCTTGCCTTGCCTTGCCTTGCCTTGCCTTGCCTTGCCTTGCCTTGCCTTGCCTTGCCTTGCCTTGCCTTGCCTTGCCTTGCCTTGCCTTGCCTTGCCTTGCCTTGCCTTGCCTTGCCTTGCCTTGCCTTGCCTTGCCTTGCCTTGCCTTGCCTTGCCTTGCCTTGCCTTGCCTTGCCTTGCCTTGCCTTGCCTTGCCTTGCCTTGCCTTGCCTTGCCTTGCCTTGCCTTGCCTTGCCTTGCCTTGCCTTGCCTTGCCTTGCCTTGCCTTGCCTTGCCTTGCCTTGCCTTGCCTTGCCTTGCCTTGCCTTGCCTTGCCTTGCCTTGCCTTGCCTTGCCTTGCCTTGCCTTGCCTTGCCTTGCCTTGCCTTGCCTTGCCTTGCCTTGCCTTGCCTTGCCTTGCCTTGCCTTGCCTTGCCTTGCCTTGCCTTGCCTTGCCTTGCCTTGCCTTGCCTTGCCTTGCCTTGCCTTGCCTTGCCTTGCCTTGCCTTGCCTTGCCTTGCCTTGCCTTGCCTTGCCTTGCCTTGCCTTGCCTTGCCTTGCCTTGCCTTGCCTTGCCTTGCCTTGCCTTGCCTTGCCTTGCCTTGCCTTGCCTTGCCTTGCCTTGCCTTGCCTTGCCTTGCCTTGCCTTGCCTTGCCTTGCCTTGCCTTGCCTTGCCTTGCCTTGCCTTGCCTTGCCTTGCCTTGCCTTGCCTTGCCTTGCCTTGCCTTGCCTTGCCTTGCCTTGCCTTGCCTTGCCTTGCCTTGCCTTGCCTTGCCTTGCCTTGCCTTGCCTTGCCTTGCCTTGCCTTGCCTTGCCTTGCCTTGCCTTGCCTTGCCTTGCCTTGCCTTGCCTTGCCTTGCCTTGCCTTGCCTTGCCTTGCCTTGCCTTGCCTTGCCTTGCCTTGCCTTGCCTTGCCTTGCCTTGCCTTGCCTTGCCTTGCCTTGCCTTGCCTTGCCTTGCCTTGCCTTGCCTTGCCTTGCCTTGCCTTGCCTTGCCTTGCCTTGCCTTGCCTTGCCTTGCCTTGCCTTGCCTTGCCTTGCCTTGCCTTGCCTTGCCTTGCCTTGCCTTGCCTTGCCTTGCCTTGCCTTGCCTTGCCTTGCCTTGCCTTGCCTTGCCTTGCCTTGCCTTGCCTTGCCTTGCCTTGCCTTGCCTTGCCTTGCCTTGCCTTGCCTTGCCTTGCCTTGCCTTGCCTTGCCTTGCCTTGCCTTGCCTTGCCTTGCCTTGCCTTGCCTTGCCTTGCCTTGCCTTGCCTTGCCTTGCCTTGCCTTGCCTTGCCTTGCCTTGCCTTGCCTTGCCTTGCCTTGCCTTGCCTTGCCTTGCCTTGCCTTGCCTTGCCTTGCCTTGCCTTGCCTTGCCTTGCCTTGCCTTGCCTTGCCTTGCCTTGCCTTGCCTTGCCTTGCCTTGCCTTGCCTTGCCTTGCCTTGCCTTGCCTTGCCTTGCCTTGCCTTGCCTTGCCTTGCCTTGCCTTGCCTTGCCTTGCCTTGCCTTGCCTTGCCTTGCCTTGCCTTGCCTTGCCTTGCCTTGCCTTGCCTTGCCTTGCCTTGCCTTGCCTTGCCTTGCCTTGCCTTGCCTTGCCTTGCCTTGCCTTGCCTTGCCTTGCCTTGCCTTGCCTTGCCTTGCCTTGCCTTGCCTTGCCTTGCCTTGCCTTGCCTTGCCTTGCCTTGCCTTGCCTTGCCTTGCCTTGCCTTGCCTTGCCTTGCCTTGCCTTGCCTTGCCTTGCCTTGCCTTGCCTTGCCTTGCCTTGCCTTGCCTTGCCTTGCCTTGCCTTGCCTTGCCTTGCCTTGCCTTGCCTTGCCTTGCCTTGCCTTGCCTTGCCTTGCCTTGCCTTGCCTTGCCGTTGCCTTGCCTTGCCTTGCCTTGCCTTGCCTTGCCTTGCCTTGCCTTGCCTTGCCTTGCCTTGCCTTGCCTTGCCTTGCCTTGCCTTGCCTTGCCTTGCCTTGCCTTGCCTTGCCTTGCCTTGCCTTGCCTTGCCTTGCCTTGCCTTGCCTTGCCTTGCCTTGCCTTGCCTTGCCTTGCCTTGCCTTGCCTTGCCTTGCCTTGCCTTGCCTTGCCTTGCCTTGCCTTGCCTTGCCTTGCCTTGCCTTGCTTGCATTACATTACGTTGACTTACCTTACGTTGACTTACCTTACGTTGACTTACGTTGCATTACATTACGTTGACTTACCTTACGTTGACTTACCTTACGTTGACTTACGTTGCATTACATTACGTTGACTTACCTTACGTTGACTTACGTTGCATTACATTACGTTGACTTACCTTACGTTGACTTACCTTACGTTGACTTACGTTGCATTACATTACGTTGACTTACCTTACGTTGACTTACCTTACGTTGACTTACGTTGCATTACATTACGTTGACTTACCTTACGTTGACTTACCTTACGTTGACTTACGTTGCATTACATTACGTTGACTTACCTTACGTTGACTTACCTTACGTTGACTTACGTTGCATTACATTACGTTGACTTACCTTACGTTGACTTACGTTGCATTACATTACGTTGACTTACATTACGTTGACTTACCTTACGTTGACTTACGTTGCATTACATTACGTTGACTTACCTTACGTTGACTTACGTTGCATTACATTACGTTGACTTACCTTACGTTGACTTACCTTACGTTGACTTACGTTGCATTACATTACGTTGACTTACCTTACGTTGACTTACGTTGCATTACATTACGTTGACTTACCTTACGTTGACTTACCTTACGTTGACTTACGTTGCATTACATTACGTTGACTTACCTTACGTTGACTTACGTTGCATTACATTACGTTGACTTACCTTACGTTGACTTACGTTGCATTACATTACGTTGACTTACCTTACGTTGACTTACCTTACGTTGACTTACGTTGCATTACATTACGTTGACTTACCTTACGTTGACTTACCTTACGTTGACTTACGTTGCATTACATTACGTTGACTTACCTTACGTTGACTTACCTTACGTTGACTTACGTTGCATTACATTACGTTGACTTACCTTACGTTGACTTACGTTGCATTACATTACGTTGACTTACCTTACGTTGACTTACCTTACGTTGACTTACGTTGCATTACATTACGTTGACTTACCTTACGTTGACTTACGTTGCATTACATTACGTTGACTTACCTTACGTTGACTTACGTTGCATTACATTACGTTGACTTACCTTACGTTGACTTACCTTACGTTGACTTACGTTGCATTACATTACGTTGACTTACCTTACGTTGACTTACGTTGCATTACATTACGTTGACTTACCTTACGTTGACTTACGTTGCATTACATTACGTTGACTTACCTTACGTTGACTTACGTTGCATTACATTACGTTGACTTACCTTACGTTGACTTACGTTGCATTACATTACGTTGACTTACCTTACGTTGACTTACGTTGCATTACATTACGTTGACTTACCTTACGTTGACTTACGTTGCATTACATTACGTTGACTTACCTTACGTTGACTTACGTTGCATTACATTACGTTGACTTACCTTACGTTGACTTACGTTGCATTACATTACGTTGACTTACCTTACGTTGACTTACGTTGCATTACATTACGTTGACTTACCTTACGTTGACTTACGTTGCATTACATTACGTTGACTTACCTTACGTTGACTTACGTTGCATTACATTACGTTGACTTACCTTACGTTGACTTACGTTGCATTACATTACGTTGACTTACCTTACGTTGACTTACGTTGCATTACATTACGTTGACTTACATTACGTTGACTTACGTTGCATTACATTACGTTGACTTACCTTACGTTGACTTACGTTGCATTACATTACGTTGACTTACATTACGTTGACTTACGTTGCATTACATTACGTTGACTTACATTACGTTGACTTACGTTGCATTACATTACGTTGACTTACATTACGTTGACTTACATTACGTTGACTTACGTTGACTTACATTACGTTGACTTACATTACGTTGACTTACATTACGTTGACTTACGTTGACTTACATTACGTTGACTTACATTACGTTGACTTACATTACGTTGACTTACGTTGACTTACATTACGTTGACTTACATTACGTTGACTTACATTACGTTGACTTACGTTGACTTACATTACGTTGACTTACGTTGCCTTGCCTTGCCTTACGTTGCATTACATTACGTTGACTTACATTACGTTGACTTACGTTGACTTACATTACGTTGACTTACGTTGCCTTGCCTTGCCTTGCCTTGCCTTGCCTTGCCTTGCCTTGCCTTGCCTTGCCTTGCCTTGCCTTGCCTTGCCTTGCCTTGCCTTGCATTACATTACGTTGACTTACCTTACGTTGACTTACCTTACGTTGACTTACCTTACGTTGACTTACGTTGCATTACATTACGTTGACTTACCTTACGTTGACTTACGTTGCATTACATTACGTTGACTTACCTTACGTTGACTTACGTTGCATTACATTACGTTGACTTACATTACGTTGACTTACGTTGCATTACATTACGTTGACTTACATTACGTTGACTTACGTTGCATTACATTACGTTGACTTACATTACGTTGACTTACGTTGCATTACATTACGTTGACTTACATTACGTTGACTTACATTACGTTGACTTACGTTGACTTACATTACGTTGACTTACATTACGTTGACTTACATTACGTTGACTTACGTTGACTTACATTACGTTGACTTACATTACGTTGACTTACATTACGTTGACTTACGTTGACTTACATTACGTTGACTTACATTACGTTGACTTACGTTGCATTACATTACGTTGACTTACATTACGTTGACTTACATTACGTTGACTTACGTTGACTTACATTACGTTGACTTACATTACGTTGACTTACATTACGTTGACTTACGTTGACTTACATTACGTTGACTTACATTACGTTGACTTACATTACGTTGACTTACGTTGACTTACATTACGTTGACTTACATTACGTTGACTTACATTACGTTGACTTACGTTGACTTACATTACGTTGACTTACGTTGCCTTGCCTTGCCTTACGTTGCATTACATTACGTTGACTTACATTACGTTGACTTACGTTGACTTACATTACGTTGACTTACGTTGCCTTGCCTTGCCTTACGTTGCATTACATTACGTTGACTTACATTACGTTGACTTACGTTGACTTACATTACGTTGACTTACGTTGCCTTGCCTTGCCTTACGTTGCATTACATTACGTTGACTTACATTACGTTGACTTACGTTGACTTACATTACGTTGACTTACGTTGCCTTGCCTTGCCTTACGTTGCATTACATTACGTTGACTTACATTACGTTGACTTACGTTGACTTACATTACGTTGACTTACGTTGCCTTGCCTTGCCTTACGTTGCATTACATTACGTTGACTTACGTTGACTTACATTACGTTGACTTACGTTGCCTTGCCTTGCCTTACGTTGCATTACATTACGTTGACTTACGTTGACTTACATTACGTTGACTTACGTTGCCTTGCCTTGCCTTACGTTGCATTACATTACGTTGACTTACGTTGACTTACATTACGTTGACTTACGTTGCCTTGCCTTGCCTTACGTTGCATTACATTACGTTGACTTACGTTGACTTACATTACGTTGACTTACGTTGCCTTGCCTTGCCTTACGTTGCATTACATTACGTTGACTTACGTTGACTTACATTACGTTGACTTACGTTGCCTTGCCTTGCCTTACGTTGCATTACATTACGTTGACTTACGTTGACTTACATTACGTTGACTTACGTTGCCTTGCCTTGCCTTACGTTGCATTACATTACGTTGACTTACGTTGACTTACATTACGTTGACTTACGTTGCCTTGCCTTGCCTTACGTTGCATTACATTACGTTGACTTACGTTGACTTACATTACGTTGACTTACGTTGCCTTGCCTTGCCTTACGTTGCATTACATTACGTTGACTTACGTTGACTTACATTACGTTGACTTACGTTGCCTTGCCTTGCCTTACGTTGCATTACATTACGTTGACTTACGTTGACTTACATTACGTTGACTTACGTTGCCTTGCCTTGCCTTACGTTGCATTACATTACGTTGACTTACGTTGACTTACATTACGTTGACTTACGTTGCCTTGCCTTGCCTTACGTTGCATTACATTACGTTGACTTACGTTGACTTACATTACGTTGACTTACGTTGCCTTGCCTTGCCTTACGTTGCATTACATTACGTTGACTTACGTTGACTTACATTACGTTGACTTACGTTGCCTTGCCTTGCCTTACGTTGCATTACATTACGTTGACTTACGTTGACTTACATTACGTTGACTTACGTTGCCTTGCCTTGCCTTACGTTGCATTACATTACGTTGACTTACGTTGACTTACATTACGTTGACTTACGTTGCCTTGCCTTGCCTTACGTTGCATTACATTACGTTGACTTACGTTGACTTACATTACGTTGACTTACGTTGCCTTGCCTTGCCTTACGTTGCATTACATTACGTTGACTTACGTTGACTTACATTACGTTGACTTACGTTGCCTTGCCTTGCCTTACGTTGCATTACATTACGTTGACTTACGTTGACTTACATTACGTTGACTTACGTTGCCTTGCCTTGCCTTACGTTGCATTACATTACGTTGACTTACGTTGACTTACATTACGTTGACTTACGTTGACTTACATTACGTTGACTTACGTTGACTTACATTACGTTGACTTACATTACGTTGACTTACGTTGCCTTGCCTTGCCTTACGTTGCATTACATTACGTTGACTTACGTTGCCTTGCCTTGCCTTACGTTGCATTACATTACGTTGACTTACGTTGCCTTGCCTTGCCTTACGTTGCATTACATTACGTTGACTTACGTTGCCTTGCCTTGCCTTACGTTGCATTACATTACGTTGACTTACGTTGCCTTGCCTTGCCTTACGTTGCATTACATTACGTTGACTTACGTTGCCTTGCCTTGCCTTACGTTGCATTACATTACGTTGACTTACGTTGCCTTGCCTTGCCTTACGTTGCATTACATTACGTTGACTTACGTTGCCTTGCCTTGCCTTACGTTGCATTACATTACGTTGACTTACGTTGCCTTGCCTTGCCTTACGTTGCATTACATTACGTTGACTTACGTTGCCTTGCCTTGCCTTACGTTGCATTACATTACGTTGACTTACGTTGCCTTGCCTTGCCTTACGTTGCATTACATTACGTTGACTTACGTTGCCTTGCCTTGCCTTACGTTGCATTACATTACGTTGACTTACGTTGCCTTGCCTTGCCTTACGTTGCATTACATTACGTTGACTTACGTTGCCTTGCCTTGCCTTACGTTGCATTACATTACGTTGACTTACGTTGCCTTGCCTTGCCTTGCCTTATGTTGCATTACATTACGTTGACTTACGTTGCCTTGCCTTGCCTTGCCTTATGTTGCATTACATTACGTTGACTTACGTTGCCTTGCCTTGCCTTGCCTTATGTTGCATTACATTACGTTGACTTACGTTGCCTTGCCTTATGTTGCATTACATTACGTTGACTTACGTTGCCTTGCCTTTCCTTATGTTGCATTACATTACGTTGACTTACGTTGCCTCAACTTACGTTGCCTTACCTTATGTTGCATTACATTACGTTGACTTACGTTGCCTCGCCTTACGTTGCCTTACCTTATGTTGCATTACATTACGTTGACTTACGTTGCCTCGCCTTACGTTGCCTTACCTTATGTTGCATTACATTACGTTGACTTACGTTGCCTCGCCTTACGTTGCCTTACCTTATGTTGCATTACATTACGTTGACTTACGTTGCCTCGCCTTACGTTGCCTTACCTTATGTTGCATTACATTACGTTGACTTACGTTGCCTCACCTTACGTTGCCTTACCTTATGTTGCATTACATTACGTTGACTTACGTTGCCTCACCTTACGTTGCCTTACCTTATGTTGCATTACATTACGTTGACTTACGTTGCCTCACCTTACGTTGCCTTACCTTACGTTGACTTACGTTGCCTCACCTTACGTTGCCTTACCTTACGTTGCCTTACCTTACATTGACTTACGTTGCCTCACCTTACGTTGCCTTACCTTACGTTGCCTTGACTTACGTTGCCTTACGTTGCCTTACCTTAAGTTGCCTTCCCTTACGTTGCCTGACCTTACGTTGCCTTACGTTGCCTTACGTTGCCTTACCTTACGTTGCCTTGCCTTACGTTGCCTTACGTTGTCTTACATTACGTTGCCTTACGTTGCCTTACCTTAGGTTTCATTAACTTACGTTGCCTTACGTTGCCTTACGTTGCCTTACGTTGCCTTACCTTACGTTGCCTTACTTTTCCTTACCTTATTTCGCCTCACGTTGCCTTAACTTACGTTACCTTGCCTTACGTTGCTTTACCTTTCGTTGCCTTACGTTACCTTACCTAACATTGCCTTACGTTGCCTTACATTACGTTGCCTTGCCTTACTTTGCCTTCCCTTACGTTGCCTTGCCTTATGTTGCTTACGTTGCCTTACCTTACGTTGCCTTGCTTTACGTTGCCTTACGTTGTCTTGACTTACGTTGCCTTACTTTGCCTTACCTTACGTTGCCTTGCCTTACGTCGCCTTACCTTACGTTGCCTTACGTTGCCTTACCTTACGTTGCCTTACCTTTCTTTGCCTTACCTTACGTTGCCTTACGTTGCCCTGTCTTACGTTGCCTTGCCTTACGTTGCCTTACATTACGTTGGCATGCCTTACGTTGCCTTACGTTCCTTACCTTACGTTGCCTTGCCTTACGTTGCCTTACATTGCCTTACCTTACGTTGCCTTACCTTACGTTGCCTTAACTTACGTTGCCTTACGCTGCCTTACATTACGTTGCCTTGCCTTACATTGCCTTATGTTGCCTTACCTTACATTTCCTTACCTTACGTTGCCTTACGTTGCCTTACGTTGCCTTGCCTTACGTTGACTTACCTTACGTTGCCTTACGTTGCCTTACCTTACGTTGCCTTTCCTTACGTTGCATTGCCTTACTTTGCCTTTCCTTACGTTGCCTTGCCTTACGTTGCCTTACCTTACGTTGCCTTAAGTTGCCTTACCTTACGTTGCCTTTCCTTACGTTGCATTGCCTTACTTTGCCTTTCCTTACGTTGCCTTGCCTTACGTTGCCTTACCTTACATTGACTTGCCTTATTGCCTTACGTTGCCTTGCCTTACGTTGCATTACATTGCCTTTACCTTATGTTAACTTGCCTTACGTTGCCTTACGTTGCCTTACCTTACGTTGCCTTGCCATACGTTGACTTACGTTTCCTTACCTTACCTTGCCTTCACTTACGTTGCCTTGCCTTATGTTGCCTTACCTTACTTTGCCTTGCCTTACGTTGACTTACGTTTCCTTACCTTACGTTGCCTTACCTTACGTTGCCTTGCCTTACGTTGCCTTACGTTGCCTTACCTTCCGTTGCCTTACCTTACGTTGCATTACGTTGCCTTACCTTACGTTGATTTACGTTGCCTTACCTTATGTTTCCTCACCTTATTTTGCCTTACGTTGCCTAACGTTGCCTTACCTTACGTTGCCTTACGTTGCCTTACATTGCCTTGCCTTACGTTTCCTTACATTACGTTGCCTTACGTTGCCTTACCTTACGTTGCCTTACTTTTCCTTACCTTATTTCGCCTTACGTTGCATTAACTTACGTTACCTTGCCTTACGTTGCTTTACCTTACGTTGCCTTACGTTGCCTTACCTTACGTTGCCTTACGTTGCCTTACCTTACGTTGCCTTTCCTTACGTTGCCTTCCCTTACGTTGCCTTGCCTTACGTTGCCTTACGTTACCTTACCTTACGTTGCCTTGCCTTACGTTGCCTTATGATGTCTTACCTTACGTTGCCTTGCCTTACGTTGCCTTACGTTGACTTACGTTGACTTACGTTTCCTTAACTTACTTTGCCTTACCTTACTTTGCCTTACGTTGCCTTACCTTACGTTGCCTTACGTTGCCTTACGTTGCCTTACTTTGCCTTACTTTGCCTTGCCTTACGTTGCCTTGCCTTACGTTGCCTTAAATTACGTTGCCTTACCTTACATTGCCTTACGTTGTATTACCTTACGTTGCCTTGCCTTACGTTGCCTTACGTTGCCTTACCTTACGTTGCCTTGCCATACGTTGCCTTGCCTTACGTTGCCTTACGTTGCCTTACCTTACGTTGCCTTGCCTTACGTTGCCTTACATTGCCTTACCTTACGTTGCCTTACCTTACATTGCTTTACGTTGCCTAACCTTATGTTGTCTTACCTTACGTTGCCTTGCCTTACGTTGCCTTAAGTTGCCTTACCTTACGTTGCCTTACCTTACGTTGCCTTAACTTATGTTGCCCTACGTTGCCTTAGCTTACCTTGCCTTACGTTGCCTTACCTTACGTTACCTTTACGTTGCCTTACCTTACGTTGCCTTGCCTTACATTGCCTTACGTAGCCTTACCTTACATTTCCTTACCTTACGTTGCCTTACGTTGCCTTACGTTGCCTTGCCTTACTTTGCCTTACCTTACGTTGCCTTATGTTGCCTTACATTAAGTTGCCTTACTTTGCCTTACCTTACGTAGCCTTGCCTAACGTTGCCTTACCTTACGTTGCCTTACGTTGCCTTACATTACGTTGCCTTATGCTGCCTTACCTTACGTTGCCTTACGTTGCCTTTCCTTACGTTGCCTTGCCTTACGTTGCCTTACGTTGCCTTACCTTAAGTTGACTTGCCTTATTTTGCCTTACGTTGCCTTGCCTTACGTTGCCTTAAGTTGCCTTTACCTTATGTTGACTTGCCTTACGTTGCCTTGCCTTATGTTGCCTTACGTTGCCTTACCTTTCGTTGCCTTGCAGTACGTTGCCTTTCGTTGCCTTGCAGTACGTTGCCTTACGTTGCCTTACCTAACGTTGCCTTACGTTGCCTTACATTACGTTGCCTTACGTTGCCTTACCTTACGTTGCCTTGCCTTACGTTGACTTACGTTGCCTTACCTTACGTTTCCTTGATTCACTTTGCCTTACGTTGCCTTACCTTACGTTGCCTTAACTTACGTTGCCTTACGTTGCGTTTCATTACGTTGCCTTACGTTGCCTTACCTTAATTTGCCTTGCCTTACGTTGCCTTACGTTGGCCTTGCATTACGTTGCCTTACCTTACGTTGCCTTACGTTAGCTTATCTTACGTTGCCTTACGTTGCCTTACCTTACGTTGCCTTGCCTTACGTTGACTTACGTTGCCTTACCTTACGTTTCCTTGATTCACTTTGCCTTACGTTGCCTTACCTTACGTTGCCTTAACTTACGTTGCCTTACGTTGCGTTTCATTACGTTGCCTTACGTTGCCTTACCTTAATTTGCCTTGCCTTACGTTGCCTTACGTTGGCCTTGCATTACGTTGCCTTACCTTACGTTGCCTTACGTTAGCTTATCTTACGTTGCCTTACGTTGCCTTACATTACGTTTCCTTACGTTGACTTACCTTACGTTGCCTTACATTACGTTGCCTTACGTTGCCTTACCTTACGTTACCTTACCTTACATTGCCTTACGTTGCCTTACCTTACATTGCCTTACGTTTCCATACATTGTCTTACATTACGTTGCCTGACGTTGACTTACCTTATGTTGCCTTGCCTTGCGTTGCCTTACATTGCCTTACCTTACGTTGCCTTGCCTTAACTTGCCTTACGTTGCCTTACCTTACGTTGCCTTACCTTACGTTGCCTTACCTTACGTTTCCTTGCCTTACGTTTCCTTACGTTGCCTTAACTTACGTTGCCTTACGTTGCCTTACCTTACGTTGCTTTTCCTTACGTTGCCTTACCTTACGTTTCCTTACGCTGCCTTACCTTATGTTACCTTACGTTGCCTTACCTTACGTTGCCTTGCCTTACTTTGCCTTACGTTGTCTTACCTTACGTTGCCTTACCTTACGTTGTCTTGAATTACTTTGCCTTACGTTGCCTTAACTTACGTAGCCTTACCTTACGTTGCCTTGCATACGTTGCCTTACCTTACGTTGCCTTGCCTTACGTTGCCTTAAGTTTCCTTACGTTGCCTTACCTTACGTTGCCTTACATTACGTTGCCTTACGTTGCCTTACCTTACGTTGCCTTGCCTTACGTTGCCTTATCTTACGTTGCCTTGCCTTACGTTGCCTTACGTTACCATACCTTA
The DNA here is from genome assembly GCF_032191515.1 of Phaenicophaeus curvirostris. NCBI lineage: Eukaryota > Metazoa > Chordata > Aves > Cuculiformes > Cuculidae > Phaenicophaeus > Phaenicophaeus curvirostris. The sequence continues at coordinate 39,614 of NC_091410.1, forward strand.
CGTTGCCTTGCGTTACGTTGCCTTACTTTGCCTTACCTTACGTTGCCTTACCTTACCTTGCCTTAGGTTGCCTTACCTTACGTTGCTTTACCTTACGTTGCCTTACCTTACGTTGCCTTGACTTACGTTGCCTTACGTTGCCTAAAATTACTTTGACTTGCCTTACGTTACCTTGCCTTACGTTGCTTTACGTGGCCTTACCTTAAGTTTCCTTACCTTACGTTGCCTTACCTTACGTTTCCTTACCTTACGTTGCCTTACGTTGCCTTACCTAACGTTGCCTTACCTTACATTGCCTTACGTTGCCTTACATTACGTTGCCTTACCTTACATTCCTTACCTTACGTTGCCTTGCCTTACGTTGCCTTACGTTGCCGTACCTTACGTTGCCTTGCCTTACGTTGCCTTACTTTGCCTTACCTTACGTTGCCTTCTTACGTTGCTTAGGTTGCCTTACCTTACGTTGCTTTACATTACGTTGCCTTACCTTACGTTACCTTGCCTTACGTAGCCTTACGTTGCCTTGCCTTACGTTGCCTTGCCTTACGTTGCCTTACCTTACGTTGCCTTACCATACGTTGCCTTACCTTACGTTGCCTTGACTTACGTTGCCTTACCTTACGTTGCCTTAGGTTGCCTTACCTTACGTTGCCTTAAGTTGCCTTGCCTTACGTTTCCTTGCCTTACGTTTACTTACTTTGCCTTACGTTGTCTTGCCTTATGATGCCTTACATTACGTTGCCTTGCCTTAAGTTGCCTTACCTTACGTTGCCTTAGGTTGCCTTACCTTACGTTGCCTTACGTTGCCTTAAGTTTACTTGCCTTACGTTGCCTTGCCTTACGTTTCCTTACTTTGCCTTTCGTTGCCTTGCCTTATGTTGCTTTGCCTTACTTTGCCTTACCTTACGTTGCCTTACGTTGCCTTACCTTACGTTGCCTTGCCTTACGTTGCCTTACGTTGCCTTAAATTACGTTGACTTGCCTTACGTTACCTTGCCTTACGTTGCTTTACGTGGCCTTACCTTAAGTTTCCTTACATTACGTTGCCTTACCTTACGTTTCCTTACCTTACTTTGCCTTACGTTGCCTTACCTAACGTTGACTTACCTTACATTGCCTTACGTTGCCTTACCTTACGTTGCCTTACCTTACATTGCCTTACCTTACGTTGCCTTTCCTTACGTTGCCTTACGTTGCCTTACCTTACGTTGCCTTGCCTTATGTTGCCTTACTTTGCCTTACCTTACGTTGCTTTACATTACGTTGCCTTACCTTACGTTGCCTTGCCTTACGTAGCCTTACGTTGCCTTGCCTTACGTTGCCTTACCTTACGTTGCCTTACCTTACGTTGCCTTGCCTTACGTTGCCTTACCTTACGTTGCCTTACGTTGCCTTGCCTTACGTTTCCTTACGTTTCCTTACGTTGCCTTACCTTGCATTGCCTTACATTGCCTTAAGTTACGTTGCCTTACGTTGCTTTGCCTTACATTGCCTTACCTTACGTTGCCTTACGTTGCCTTACCTTACGTTGCCTTGCCTTACATTGCCTTACGTTGCCTTACCTTACGTTGCCTTACCTTACGTTGCCTTACGTTGCCTTACCTTACGTTGCCTTGCCTTACATTGCCTTACGTTGCCTTACCTTACGTTTCCTTTCCTTACGTTGCCTTACGTTGCCTTGCCTTACGTTGTCTTACCTTACGTTGCCTTACATTACGTTGCCTTAAGTTGCCTTACCTTACGTTGCCTTACCTTACGTTGCCTTACATTACGTTGCCTTAAGTTGCCTTACCTTACGTTGCCTTACATTACGTTGCCTTAAGTTGCCTTACATTACGTTGCCTTACTTTCCCTTACCTTACGTTGTCTTACCTTACGTTGCATTACGTTGCCTTACGTTGACTTACCTTATGTTGCCTTTCCTTACATTTCCTTACGTTGCCTTACTTTACGTTGCCTTGCCTTACGTTGCCTTACGTTGCCTTACGTTGACTTACGTTTCCTTAACTTACTTTGCCTTGCCTTACGTTGCCTTACTTTGCCTTACCGTATGTTGCCTTGCCTTACGTCGCCTTACCTTATTTTGCCTTACGTTGCCTTACCTTACTTTGCCTTACCTTACGTTGCCTTACGTTGCCATGCCTTACGTTGCCTTGCCTTACGTTGCCTGAAATTACGTTGCCTTACCTTACATTGCCTTACGTTGTATTACGTTACGTTGCCTTGCCTTACGTTGCCTTACGTTGCCTTACCTTATGTTGCCTTGCCTTACGTTGCCTTAAGTTGCCTTACCTTACGTTGCCTTTCCTTACGTTGCCTTACATTGCCTTACCTTACGTTGCCTTACGTTGCCTTACCTTACGTTGCCTTGCCTTACGTTGCCTTAATTTGCCTTACCTTACGTTGCCTTACCTTACGTTGCCTTAACTTACGTTGGCCTACGTTGCCTTAGCTTACCTTGCCTTACGTTGCCTTACCTTACGTTACCTTACTTTGCCTTACCTTACGTTGCCTTGCCTTACGTTGCCTTAAGTTGCCTTACCTTACGTTGCCTTACCTCACGTTGCCTTAACTTACGTTGCCCTACGTTGCCTTAGCTTACCTTGCCTTACGTTGCCTTACCTTACGTTACCTTACGTTGCCTTACCTTACGTTGCCTTGCCTTACCTTGCCTTACGTTGCCTTACCTTACATTTCCTTACCTTACGTTGCCTTACGTTGCCTTACGTTGCCTTGCCTTACTTTGCCTTACCTTACGTTGCCTTACGTTGCCTTACCTTACGTTGCCTTAACTTACGTTGCCTTACGTTGCCTTACCTTACGTGGCCTTACGTTGCCTTACATTACGTTGCCTTACGTTGCCTTACCTTACGTTGCCTTGCCTTACGTTGCCTTATCTTACGTTGCCTTGCCTTACGTTGCCTTACGTTACCATACCTTACGTTGCCTTGCGTTACGTTGCCTTACTTTGCCTTACCTTACGTTGCCTTACCTTACCTTGCCTTAGGTTGCCTTACCTTACGTTGCTTTACCTTACGTTGCCTTACCTTACGTTGCCTTGACTTACGTTGCCTTACGTTGCCTAAAATTACTTTGACTTGCCTTACGTTACCTTGCCTTACGTTGCTTTACGTGGCCTTACCTTAAGTTTCCTTACCTTACGTTGCCTTACCTTACGTTTCCTTACCTTACGTTGCCTTACGTTGCCTTACCTAACGTTGCCTTACCTTACATTGCCTTACGTTGCCTTACATTACGTTGCCTTACCTTACATTCCTTACCTTACGTTGCCTTGCCTTACGTTGCCTTACGTTGCCGTACCTTACGTTGCCTTGCCTTACGTTGCCTTACTTTGTCTTACCTTACGTTGCCTTCTTACGTTGCTTAGGTTGCCTTACCTTACGTTGCTTTACATTACGTTGCCTTACCTTACGTTACCTTGCCTTACGTAGCCTTACGTTGCCTTGCCTTACGTTGCCTTGCCTTACGTTGCCTTACCTTACGTTGCCTTACCATACGTTGCCTTACCTTACGTTGCCTTGACTTACGTTGCCTTACCTTACGTTGCCTTAGGTTGCCTTACCTTACGTTGCCTTAAGTTGCCTTGCCTTACGTTTCCTTTCCTTACGTTTACTTACTTTGCCTTACGTTGTCTTGCCTTATGATGCCTTACATTACGTTGCCTTGCCTTAAGTTGCCTTACCTTACGTTGCCTTAGGTTGCCTTACCTTACGTTGCCTTACGTTGCCTTAAGTTTACTTGCCTTACGTTGCCTTGCCTTACGTTTCCTTACTTTGCCTTTCGTTGCCTTGCCTTATGTTGCTTTGCCTTACTTTGCCTTACCTTACGTTGCCTTACGTTGCCTTACCTTACGTTGCCTTGCCTTACGTTGCCTTACGTTGCCTTAAATTACGTTGACTTGCCTTACGTTACCTTGCCTTACGTTGCTTTACGTGGCCTTACCTTAAGTTTCCTTACATTACGTTGCCTTACCTTACGTTTCCTTACCTTACTTTGCCTTACGTTGCCTTACCTAACGTTGACTTACCTTACATTGCCTTACGTTGCCTTACCTTACGTTGCCTTACCTTACATTGCCTTACCTTACGTTGCCTTTCCTTACGTTGCCTTACGTTGCCTTACCTTACGTTGCCTTGCCTTATGTTGCCTTACTTTGCCTTACCTTACGTTGCTTTACATTACGTTGCCTTACCTTACGTTGCCTTGCCTTACGTAGCCTTACGTTGCCTTGCCTTACGTTGCCTTACCTTACGTTGCCTTACCTTACGTTGCCTTGCCTTACGTTGCCTTACCTTACGTTGCCTTACGTTGCCTTGCCTTACGTTTCCTTACGTTTCCTTACGTTGCCTTACCTTGCATTGCCTTACATTGCCTTAAGTTACGTTGCCTTACGTTGCTTTGCCTTACATTGCCTTACCTTACGTTGCCTTACGTTGCCTTACCTTACGTTGCCTTGCCTTACATTGCCTTACGTTGCCTTACCTTACGTTGCCTTACCTTACGTTGCCTTACGTTGCCTTACCTTACGTTGCCTTGCCTTACATTGCCTTACGTTGCCTTACCTTACGTTTCCTTTCCTTACGTTGCCTTACGTTGCCTTGCCTTACGTTGTCTTACCTTACGTTGCCTTACATTACGTTGCCTTAAGTTGCCTTACCTTACGTTGCCTTACCTTACGTTGCCTTACATTACGTTGCCTTAAGTTGCCTTACCTTACGTTGCCTTACATTACGTTGCCTTAAGTTGCCTTACATTACGTTGCCTTACTTTCCCTTACCTTACGTTGTCTTACCTTACGTTGCATTACGTTGCCTTACGTTGACTTACCTTATGTTGCCTTTCCTTACGTTTCCTTACGTTGCCTTACTTTACGTTGCCTTGCCTTACTTTGCCTTACGTTACCTTGCCTTACGTTGCATTAAGTTGCCTTACCTTAAGTTTCCTTACCTTACGTTGCCTTACCTTACGTTTCCTTACCTTACGTTGCCTTACCTTACATTGCCTTACCTTACATTGCCTTACCTTACATTGCCTTACCTTACGTTGCCTTGCCTTACGTTGCCTTACGTTGCCTTACCTTACGTTGCCTTGCCTTACGTTGCCTTGCCTTACATTGCCTTACCTTACGTTGCCTTACGTTGCCTTACCTTACGTTGCCTTGTCTTACGTTGCCTTAACTTACGTTGCCTTAAGTTGCCTTGCCTTACGTTGCCTTGCCTTACGTTTCCTTACTTTGTCTTACGTAGTCTTGCCTTATGTTGCCTTACCTTACTTTGCCTTGCCTTAAGTTGCCTTACCTTACGTTGCCTTAGGTTGCCTTACCTTACGTTGCCTTACGTTGCCTTAAGTTGCCTTGCCTTACGTTGCCTTGCCTTACGTTTCCTTACTTTGCCTTACGTTGCCTTGCCTTATATTGCCTTGCCTTACATTGCCTTACCTTACGTTGCCTTACGTTGCCTTACCTTACGTTGCCTTGCCTTACGTTGCCTTACGTTTCCTTACGTTGCCTTAAATTACGTTGACTTACCTTACGTTGCCTTGACTTACGTTGCCTTACGTTGCCTTACCTTACGTTGCCTTTGCCTTACGTTGCCTTACGTTGCCCTACCTTACGTTGCATTACGTTGCCTTGCCTTATGTTGCCTTATCTTACGTTGCCTTACCGTACGTTGCCTTACGTTGCCTTACGTTGCCTTGCCTTACGTTGCCTTGCCGTTCGTTGCTTACCTTAAGTTGCCTTACGTTGCCTTACCTTACGTTTCCTTAATTTGCCTTACATTACGTTGCCTTGCCTTACGTTGCCTTACCTTACGTTACCTTACGTTGCCTTACATTACGTTTCCTTCGGTTGCCGTACCTTACGTTGCCTTACCTTATGTTGCCTTACCTTACGTTCACTTACGTTGCATTATCTTACGTTGCATTACGTTGCCTTACATTACGTTGCCTTACGTTGCCTTGCCTTACGTTGCCTTGCCTTATGTTGCCTTAAGTTGCCTTACCTTATGTTGCCTTGCCTTACGTTGCCTTGCGTTGCCTTACCTAACATTGGCTCTACCTTACATTGCCTTACGTTGCCTTACATTACGTTGCCTTACCTTAAGTTGACTTACGTTGCCTTACGTTGCCTTACCTTACGTTGCCTTAAGTTGCCTTACTTTACGTTGCCTTACGATGCCTTACCTTACATTGCCTTACGTTGTCTCGCCTTACGTTGCCTTACCTTACGTTGCCTGCCTTACATTGCCTTACGTTGCCTTACCTTACGTTGCCTCGCCTTACGTTGCCTTACGTTGCCTCGCCTTACGTTGCCTTACGTTGCCTTACCTTACGTTGCCTTACGTTGCCTTACCTTACGTTGCCTTACATTGCCTTGCCTGACGTTGCCTTACGTTGCCTTACCTTACGTTGCCTTATGTTGCCTTGCCTTAAGTTGCCTTATCTTACGATGCCTTACCTTACGTTGCCTTACCTTATATTGCCTTACCTTACGTTGCCTTACATTGCCTTACCTTACGTTGCCTTACCTTACGTTGCCTTGCCTTACGTTGCCGTACGTTGCCTTACCTTATGTTGCCTTACCTTACTTTGCCTTACGTTGCCTTACCTTACGTTGCCTTACCTTACATTGCCTTACCTTACATTGCCTTACTTTGCCTTACCTTACGTTGCCTTGTTACGTTGCTTAGGTTGCCTTACCTTACGTTGCCTTAAGTTGCCTTAAGTTGCCTTGCCTTACATTGCCTTGCCTTTCGTTTCCTTACTTTGCCTTACGTTGCCTTGCCTTATGTTGCCTTAACTTACGTTGCCTTGCCTTAAGTTGCCCTACCTTACGTTGCCTTAGGTTGCCTTGCCTTACGTTGCCTTGCCTTACGTTTCCTTTCTTTGCCTTACGTTGCCTTGCCTTATGTTGCCTTGCCTTACTTTGCCTTACCTTACGTTGCCTTATGTTGCCTTAACTTACGTTGCCTTGCCTTACGTTGCCTTACGCTGCCTTACCTTATTTTGCCTTACCTTAAGTTGCCTTACCTTACCATGCCTTACCTTACGTTGCCTTGCAGTACGTTGCCTTACGTTGCCTTGCCTTACGTTTCCTTACGTTTCATTGCCTTACGTTGCCTTAAGTTACGTTGCCTTTCGTTGCTTTGCCTTACATTGCCTTACCTTACGTTGCCTTATGATGCCTTACATTTCGTTGCCTTTCGTTGCCTTACCTTACGTTGCCTTGCCTTACATTGCCTTGCCTTACGTTGCCTTACCTTACGTTGCCTTACCTTACGTTGCCTTTACGTTGACTTACCTTACGTTGCCTTGCCTTACGTTGCCTTAAGTTGCCTTACCTTACGTTCCCTTGCCTTACGTTGCCTTATGTTGCGTTGCCTTACGTTGTCTTACCTTACGTGGCCTTACCTTACATTGCCTTACGTTGCCTTACATTACGTTGTATTAAGTTGCTTTACCTTACGTTGCCTTACCTTATGTTGCCTTACGTTGCCTCACCTTACATTGTCTTACGTTGCCTTACGTTCCCTTACCTTACGTTGCATTACGTTGCCTGACATTACGTTGCCTTACGTTGCCTTACCTTACGTTTCCTTACCTTACGTTGCCTTACCTTACGTTTCCTTACCTTACGTTGCCTTACCAAACGTTGCCTTACCTTACATTGCCTTACGTTGCCTTACCTTACGTTGCCTTACCTTACATTGCCTTACCTTACGTTGCCTTGCCTTACGTTGCCTTACGTTGCCTTGCCTTACGTTGCCTTGCCTTACGTTGCCTTACCTTACGTTGCCTTACCATACGTTGCCTTACCTTACGTTGCCTTGACTTACGTTGCCTTACCTTACGTTGCCTTAGGTTGCCTTACCTTACGTTGCCTTGCCTTACGTTTCCTTGCCTTACGTTTACTTACTTTGCCTTACGTTGTCTTGCCTTATGATGCCTTACCTTACGTTGCCTTGCCTTAAGTTGCCTTACCTTACGTTGCCTTAGGTTGCCTTACCTTACGTTGCCTTACGTTGCCTTAAGTTGACTTGCCTTACGTTGCCTTGCCTTACGTTTCCTTACTTTGCCTTTCGTTGCCTTGCCTTATGTTGCTTTGCCTTACTTTGCCTTACCTTACGTTGCCTTACGTTGCCTTACCTTACGTTGCCTTGCCTTACGTTGCCTTACGTTGCCTTACGTTGCCTTAAATTACGTTGACTTGCCTTACGTTACCTTGCCTTACGTTGCTTTACGTGGCCTTACCTTAAGTTTCCTTACATTACGTTGCCTTACCTTACTTTTCCTTAACTTACTTTGCCTTACGTTGCCTTACCTAACGTTGACTTACCTTACATTGCCTTACGTTGCCTTACCTTACGTTGCCTTACCTTACATTGCCTTACCTTACGTTGCCTTTCCTTACGTTGCCTTACGTTGCCTTACCTTACGTTGCCTTGCCTTATGTTGCCTTACTTTGCCTTACCTTACGTTGCTTTACATTACGTTGCCTTACCTTACGTTGTCTTGCCTTACGTAGCCTTACGTTGCCTTGCCTTACGTTGCCTATACCTTACGTTGCCTTACTTTACGTTGCCTTGCCTTACGTTGCCTTACCTTACGTTGCCTTACGTTGCCTTGCCTTACGTTTCCTTACGTTTCCTTACGTTGCCTTACCTTGCATTGCCTTACATTGCCTTAAGTTACGTTGCCTTACGTTGCTTTGCCTTACATTGCCTTACCTTACGTTGCCTTACGTTGCCTTACCTTACGTTGCCTTGCCTTACATTGCCTTACGTTGCCTTACCTTACGTTGCCTTACCTTACGTTGCCTTACCTTACGTTGCCTTGCCTTACATTGCCTTACGTTGCCTTACCTTACGTTTCCTTGCCTTACGTTGCCTTACGTTGCCTTGCCTTACGTTGTCTTACCTTACGTTGCCTTACATTACGTTGCCTTAAGTTGCCTTACCTTACGTTGCCTTACCTTACGTTGCCTTACATTACGTTGCCTTAAGTTGCCTTACATTACGTTGCCTTACTTTCCCTTACCTTACGTTGTCTTACATTACGTTGCCTTACGTTGACTTACCTTATGTTGCCTTTCCTTACGTTTCCTTACGTTGCCTTACTTTACGTTGCCTTGCCTTACTTTGCCTTACGTTACCTTGCCTTACGTTGCATTAAGTTGCCTTACCTTAAGTTTCCTTACCTTACGTTGCCTTACCTTACGTTTCCTTACCTTACGTTGCCTTACCTTACATTGCCTTACCTTACATTGCCTTACCTTACGTTGCCTTACCTTACGTTGCCTTGCCTTACGTTGCCTTACGTTGCCTTACCTTACGTTGCCTTGCCTTACGTTGCCTTGCCTTACATTGCCTTACCTTACGTTGCCTTACGTTGCCTTACCTTACGTTGCCTTGTCTTACGTTGCCTTACCTTACGTTGCCTTAAGTTGCCTTGCCTTACGTTGCCTTGCCTTACGTTTCCTTACTTTGTCTTACGTAGTCTTGCCTTATGTTGCCTTACCTTACTTTGCCTTGCCTTAAGTTGCCTTACCTTACGTTGCCTTAGGTTGCCTTACCTTACGTTGCCTTACGTTGCCTTAAGTTGCCTTGCCTTACGTTGCCTTGCCTTACGTTTCCTTACTTTGCCTTACGTTGCCTTGCCTTATATTGCCTTGCCTTACATTGCCTTACCTTACGTTGCCTTACGTTGCCTTACCTTACGTTGCCTTGCCTTACGTTGCCTTACGTTTCCTTACGTTGCCTTAAATTACGTTGCCTTACCTTACGTTGCCTTACGTTGCCCTACCTTACGTTGCATTACGTTGCCTTGCCTTATGTTGCCTTATCTTACGTTGCCTTACCTTACGTTGCCTTACGTTGCCTTACGTTGCCTTGCCTTACGTTGCCTTGCCGTTCGTTGCTTACCTTAAGTTGCCTTACGTTGTCTTACCTTACGTTGCCTTAATTTGCCTTACATTACGTTGCCTTGCCTTACGTTGCCTTACCTTACGTTACCTTACGTTGCCTTACATTACGTTTCCTTCGGTTGCCGTACCTTACGTTGCCTTACCTTATGTTGCCTTACCTTACGTTCACTTACGTTGCCTTATCTTACGTTGCATTACGTTGCCTTACATTACGTTGCCTTACGTTGCCTTGCCTTACGTTGCCTTGCCTTATGTTGCCTTAAGTTGCCTTACCTTATGTTGCCTTGCCTTACGTTGCCTTGCGTTGCCTTACCTAACATTGGCTCTACCTTACATTGCCTTACGTTGCCTTATATTACGTTGCCTTACCTTAAGTTTACTTACGTTGCCTTACGTTGCCTTACCTTACGTTGCCTTACATTGCCTTACCTTACGTTGCCTTACCTTACGTTGCCTTGCCTTACGTTGTCGTACGTTGCCTTACCTTATGTTGCCTTACCTTACTTTGCCTTACGTTGCCTTACCTTACGTTGCCTTACCTTACATTGCCTTACCTTACGTTGCCTTACTTTGCCTTACCTTACGTTGCCTTGTTACGTTGCTTAGGTTGCCTTACCTTACGTTGCCTTAAGTTGCCTTAAGTTGCCTTGCCTTACATTGCCTTGCCTTTCGTTTCCTTACTTTGCCTTACGTTGCCTTGCCTTATGTTGCCTTACCTTACGTTGCCTTGCCTTAAGTTGCCCTACCTTACGTTGCCTTAGGTTGCCTTGCCTTACGTTGCCTTGCCTTACGTTTCCTTTCTTTGCCTTACGTTGCCTTGCCTTATGTTGCCTTGCCTTACTTTGCCTTACCTTACGTTGCCTTATGTTGCCTTAACTTACGTTGCCTTGCCTTACGTTGCCTTACGTTGCCTTACCTTATTTTGCCTTACCTTAAGTTGCCTTACCTTACCATGCCTTACCTTACGTTGCCTTGCAGTACGTTGCCTTACGTTGCCTTGCCTTACGTTTCCTTACGTTTCATTGCCTTACGTTGCCTTAAGTTACGTTGCCTTTCGTTGCTTTGCCTTACATTGCCTTACCTTACGTTGCCTTATGATGCCTTACATTTCGTTGCCTTTCGTTGCCTTACCTTACGTTGCCTTGCCTTACGTTGCCTTGACTTACGTTGCCTTACCTTACGTTGCCTTGCCTTACATTGCCTTGCCTTACGTTGCCTTACCTTACGTTGCCTTACCTTACGTTGCCTTACGTTGTCTTACCTTACGTTGCCTTGCCTTACGTTGCCTTAAGTTGCCTTACCTTACGTTCCCTTGCCTTACGTTGCCTTATGTTGCGTTGCCTTACGTTGTCTTACCTTACGTTGCCTTACCTTACATTGCCTTACGTTGCCTTACATTACGTTGTATTAAGTTGCTTTACCTTACGTTGCCTTACCTTATGTTGCCTTACGTTGCCTCACCTTACGTTGCCTTACGTTGCCTTACGTTCCCTTACCTTACGTTGCATTACGTTGCCTTACATTACGTTGCCTTACGTTGCCTTACCTTACGTTTCCTTACCTTACGTTGCCTTACCTTACGTTTCCTTACCTTACGTTGCCTTACCAAACGTTGCCTTACCTTACATTGCCTTACGTTGCCTTACCTTACGTTGCCTTACCTTACATTGCCTTACCTTATGTTGCCTTGCCTTACGTTGCCTTACGTTGCCTTACCTTACGTTGCCTTGCCTTACGTTGCCTTACTTTGCCTTACCTTACCTTGCTTTACATTACGTTGCCTTAGGTTGCCTTGCCTTACGTTGCCTTACGTTGCCTTAAGTTGCCTTGCCTTATGTTGCCTTGCCTTACGTTTCCTTACTTTGCCTTACGTTGCCTTGCCTTTTGTTGCCTTGCCTTACTTTGCCTTACCTTACGTTGCCTTACGTTGCCTTACCTTACGTTGCCTTGCCTTACGTTTCCTTACGTTGCCTTACGTTGCCATACCTTATATTGCCATACCTTACGTTGCCTTGCCTTACGTTGCCTTACCTTGCCTTACCTTACGTTGCCTTTGCCTTACGTTGCCTTACGTTGCCTTAACTTACGTTGCCTTACGTTGGCTTGCCTTATGTTTCCTTATCTTACGTTGCCTTACCTTACGTTGCCTTACGTTGCCTTACGTTGCCTTGCATTACGTTTCCTTGCCGTTCGTTGCCTTACCTTAAGTTGCCTTACGTTGCCTTACCTTACCTTGCCTTGCCTTACGTTGCCTTACGTTGCCTTAACTTACGTTGCCTTGCCTTACGTTGCCTTGCCTTACGTTGCCTTAACTTACGTTGCCTTACGTTGCCTTACATTACATTGCCTTACGTTGCCTTACCTTACGTTGCCTTACGATGCCTTACCTTACGTTGCCTTACGATGCCTTACCTTACGTTGCCTTACGTTGTCTTACCTTACGTTGCCTTACCTTACATTGCCTTACGTTGCCTTACTTTACGTTGCCTTGCCTTACGTTGCTTGCCTTACGTTGCCTTACGTTGCCTTACCTTACGTTGCCTTGCCTTACGTTGCCTTACTTTGCCTTGCCTTACGTTGCCTCGCCTTACGTTGCCTTACGTTGCCTTACCTTACGTTGCCTTACCTTACGTTGCCTTACCTTACGTTGCCTTACATTGCCTTACCTTACGTTGCCTTACCTTACGTTGCCTTGCCTGACGTTGCCTTACGTTGCCTTACCTTACGTTGCCTTATGTTGCCTTATCTTACGATGCCTTACCTTACGTTGCTTTACCTTATGTTGCCTTACCTTACGTTGCCTTACATTGCCTTACCTTACGTTGCCTTACCTTACGTTGCCTTGCTTACGTTGCCTTACGTTGCCTTACCTTATTTTGCCTTACCTTACTTTGCCTTACGTTGCCTTACGTTGCCTTGCCTTACGTTGCCTTGCCGTTCGTTGCCTTACCTTAAGTTGACTTACGTTGCCTTACCTTACGTTGCCTTACGTTGCCTTACATTACGTTGCCTTGCCTTACGTTGCCTTAACTTACGTTGCCTTACGTTGCCTTACCTTATTTTGCCTTACCTTACGTTGACTTACGTTGCCTTACCTTACGTTGCATTACGTTGCCTTACATTACATTGCCTTACGTTGCCTTATCTTTACATTGCCTTGCCTTACGTTGCCTTACGTTGCCTTACCTTATGTTGCCGTGCCTTACGTTGCCTTGCGTTGCCTTGCGTTGCCTTACTTAACGTTGGCTCTACCTTACATTGCCTTACGTTGCCTTACAGTACGTTGCCTTAACTTAAGTTGACTTACGTTGCCTTACGTTGCCTTACCTTATGTTACCTTACCTTACGTTGCCTTGCCTTAAGTTGCCTTACCTTACGTTGCATTTTGTTGCCTTTACCTTACGTTGCCTTTTGTTGCCTTACCTTATGTTGCCTTACGTTGCCTTACCTTACGTTGCCTTGCCTTACGTTGCCTTACCTTACGTTGCCTTATGTTGCCTTACCTTACGTTGCCTTGCCTTACGTTGCCTTGCCTTACGTTGCCTTAACATACGTTCCCTTGACTTACGTTGCCTTACGTTGCCTTACCTAACATTGCCTTACGTTGCCTTACATTACCTTGCCTTACGTTGCCTTACCTTAAGTTACCTTGCCTTACGTTGCCTTACGTTGCCTTGCCTTACGTTGCCTTACGTTGCCTTACCTAACGTTGCCTTGCCTCACTTTGCCTTACGTTGCCTTACGTTACGTTGCCTTAACTTACGTTGCCTTATGTTGCCTTACCTTACGTTGCCTTGCCTTACGTTGCCTTACCTTACGTTGCCTTAACATACGTTGCCTTGACTTACGTTGCCTTACGTTGCCTTACCTAACATTGCCTTACGTTGCCTTACATTACGTTGCCTTACGTTGCCTTACCTTAAGTTGCCTTGCCTTACGTTGCCTTACGTTGCCTTGCCTTACGTTGCCTTACGTTGCCTTACCTTACGTTGCCTTACCTTACATTGCCTTACGTTGCCTTACCTTAGGTTGCCTTACCTTAGGTTGCCTTACCTTACGTTGCCTTGCCTTACGTTGCCTTACCTTACGTTGCCTTGCCTTACGTTGCCTTACTTTGCCTTACCTAACGTTTCCTTGCCTTAAGTTGCCTTACCTTACGTTGCTTTAGGTTGCCTTAACTTACGTTGCCTTACGTTGCCTTAAGTTGCCTTGCCTTACGTTGCCTTGCCTTACGTTTCCTTACTTTGCCTTTCGTTGCCTTGCCTTATGTTGCCTTGCCTTACTTTGCCTTACCTTACGTTGCCTTACGTTGCCTTACCTTACGTTGCCTTGCCTTACGTTGCCTTACGTTGCCTTACGTTGCCTTAAAATACGTTGACTTGCCTTACGTTACCTTGCCTTATGTTGCTTTACGTGGCCTTACCTTAAGTTTCCTTACCTTACTTTGCCTTACCTTACGTTTCCTTACCTTACATTGCCTTACGTTGCCTTACCTTACGTTGCATTACCTTACATTGCCTTACCTTACGTTGCCTTAACTTACGTTGCCTTACGTTGCCTTACCTTACGTTGCCTTACGTTGCCTTGCCTTATGTTGCCTTATCTTACGTTGCCTTACCTTACGTTGCCTTACGTTGCCTTACGTTGCCTTGCCTTACGTTTCCTTGCCGTTCGTTGCCTTACCTTAAGTTGCCTTACGTTGCCTTACCTTACGTTGCCTTGCCTTACGTTGCCTTACGTTGCCTTAACTTACGTTGCCTTGCCTTACATTGCCTTGCCTTACGTTGCCTTAACTTACGTTGCCTTACGTTGCCTTACATTACATTGCCTTACGTTGCCTTACTTTACGTTGCCTTACGATGCCTTACCTTACGTTTCCTTACGATGCCTTACCTTACGTTGCCTTACGTTGTCTTACCTTACGTTGCCTTACCTTACATTGCCTTACGTTGCCTTACTTTACGTTGCCTTGCCTTACGTTGCCTTGCCTTACGTTGCCTTACGTTGCCTTACCTTACGTTGCCTTGCCTTACGTTGCCTTACTTTGCCTTGCCTTACGTTGCCTCGCCTTACGTTGCCTTACGTTGCCTTACCTTACGTTGCCTTACCTTACGTTGCCTTACCTTACGTTGCCTTACATTGCCTTACCTTACGTTGCCTTACCTTACCTTGCCTTGCCTGACGTTGCCTTACGTTGCCTTACCTTACGTTGCCTTATGTTGCCTTATCTTACGATGCCTTACCTTACGTTGCTTTACCTTATGTTGCCTTACCTTACGTTGCCTTACCTTACGTTGCCTTACCTTACGTTGCCTTGCTTACGTTGCCTTACGTTGCCTTACCTTATGTTGCCTTACCTTACTTTGCCTTACGTTGCCTTACGTTGCCTTACCTTACGTTGCCTTATGTTGCCTTACCTTACGTTGCCTTGCCTTACGTTGCCTTACCTTACGTTGCCTTAACATACGTTGCCTTGACTTACGTTGCCTTACGTTGCCTTACCTAACATTGCCTTACGTTGCCTTACATTACGTTGCCTTACGTTGCCTTACCTTAAGTTGCCTTGCCTTACGTTGCCTTACGTTGCCTTGCCTTACGTTGCCTTACGTTGCCTTGCCTCACTTTGCCTTACGTTGCCTTACGTTACGTTGCCTTAACTTACGTTGCCTTACGTTGCCTTACCTTACATTGCCTTACCTTACATTGCCTTACGTTGCCTTACCTTAGGTTGCCTTACCTTAGGTTGCCTTACCTTACGTTGCCTTGCCTTACGTTGCCTTACCTTACGTTGCCTTGCCTTACGTTGCCTTACTTTGCCTTACCTTACGTTTCCTTGCCTTAAGTTGCCTTACCTTACGTTGCTTTAGGTTGCTTTAACTTACGTTGCCTTACTTTGCCTTTCGTTGCCTTGCCTTATGTTGCCTTGCCTTACTTTGCCTTACCTTACGTTGCCTTACGTTGCCTTACCTTACGTTGCCTTTCCTTACGTTGCCTTACGTTGCCTTACGTTGCCTTAAATTACGTTGACTTGCCTTACGTTACCTTGCCTTATGTTGCTTTACGTGGCCTTACCTTAAGTTTCCTTACCTTACTTTGCCTTACCTTACGTTGCCTTACCTTACGTTGCCTTACCTTACATTGCCTTACGTTGCCTTACCTTACGTTGCATTACCTTACATTGCCTTACCTTACGTTGCCTTAACTTACGTTGCCTTACGTTGCCTTACGTTGCCTTACATTACGTTGCCTTACCTTAAGTTGACTTACGTTGCCTTACCTTACGTTGCCTTGCCTTACGTTGCCTTACGTTGCCTTGCCTTACGTTGCCTTACCTTACGTTGCCTTACCTTACGTTGCCTTACGTTGCCTTACCTTACGTTGCCTTGCCTTACGTTGCCTTACCTTACGTTTCCTTAGGTTGCCTTACCTTACGTTGCCTTACGTTGCCTTAAGTTGCCTTGCCTTACTTTGCCTTGCCTTACATTTCCTTACTTTGCCTTACGTAGTCTTGCCTTATGTTGCCTTACCTTACGTTGCCTTGCCTTAAGTTGCCTTACCTTACGTTGCCTTAGGTTGCCTTGCCTTACGTTTCCTTACGTTGCCTTAAGTTGCCTTGCCTTACGTTCCCTTGCCTTACGTTTCCTTACTTTGCCTTACGTTGCCTTGCCTTATGTTGCCTTGCCTTACTTTGCCTTACCTTACGTTGCCTTACGTTGCCTTACCTTACGTTGCCTTGCCTTATGTTGCCTTGCCTTACTTTGCCTTACCTTACGTTGCCTTACGTTGCCTTACCTTACGTTGCCTTGCCTTACGTTGCCTTACGTTGCCTTACGTTGCCTTACCTTATATTGCCTTACCTTACGTTGCCTTGGCTTACGTTGCCTTGCCTTACGTTGCCTTACCTTACGTTTCCTTTCCCTTACGTTGCCTTACGTTGCCTTACCTTACGTTGCCTTATGTTGCCTTATCTTACGTTGCCTTACCTTACGTTGCCTTACGTTGCCTTACGTTGCCTTGCCTTACGTTGCCTTGCCGTTCGTTGCCTTACCTTAAGTTGCCTTACGTTGCCTTACCTTACGTTGCCTTACGTTGCCTTACATCACGTTTCCTTCGATTGCCGTACCTTACGTTGCCTTGCCTTACGTTGCCTTACGTTGCCTTACCTTATGTTGCCTACCTTACGTTCACTTACATTGCCTTACCTTACGTTTCCTTTCTTTGCCTTACGTTGCCTTGCCTTTTGTTGCCTTGCCTTACTTTGCCTTACCTTACGTTGCCTTATGTTGCCTTAACTTACGTTGCCTTTCCTTACGTTGCCTTCCGTTGCCTTACCTTATTTTGCCTTACCTTACGTTGCCTTACCTTACGTTGCCTTGCAGTACGTTGCCTTACGTTGCCTTGCCTTACTTTTCCTTACGTTGCATTGCCTTACGTTGCCTTAAGTTACGTTGCCTTACGTTGCTTTGCCTTACGTTGCCTTACCTTACGTTGCCTTATGTTGCCTTACCATACGTTGCCTTTCGTTGCCTTATCTTACGTTGCCTTACGTTGCCTTACCTTACGTTGCCTTGCCTTACATTGCCTTGCCTTACGTTGCCTTGCTTTACG
Organism: Phaenicophaeus curvirostris; assembly: GCF_032191515.1. Classification (NCBI taxonomy): domain Eukaryota; kingdom Metazoa; phylum Chordata; class Aves; order Cuculiformes; family Cuculidae; genus Phaenicophaeus; species Phaenicophaeus curvirostris. The sequence continues at coordinate 57,165 of NC_091410.1, forward strand.
TTGCCTTACGTTGCCTTTAATTACGTTGCCTATCCTTACGTTGCCTTGCCTTACGTTGCCTTACGTTGCCTTACCTTACGTTGCCTTACCTTACGTTGCCTTAAGTTGCCTTACGTTGCCTTGCCTTACGTTAACTTACGTTGCCTTACCTTACGTTGCCTTGCCTTACGTTGCCTTACTTTGCCTTACCTTACGTTTCCTTGCCTTAAGTTGCCTTACCTTACGTTGCTTTAGGTTGCCTTAACTTACGTTGCCTTACGTTGCCTTAAGTTGCCTTGCCTTACGTTGCCTTGCCTTACGTTTCCTTACTTTGCATTTCGTTGCCTTGCCTTATGTTGCCTTGCCTTACTTTGCCTTACCTTACGTTGCCTTACGTTGCCTTACCTTACGTTGCCTTGCCTTACGTTGCATTACGTTGCCTTACGTTGCCTTAAATTACGTTGACTTGCCTTACGTTACCTTGCCTTACGTTGCTTTACGTGGCCTTACCTTAAGTTTCCTTACCTTACGTTGCCTTACCTTACGTTTCCTTACCTTACATTGCCTTACGTTGCCTTACCTTACGTTGCATTACCTTACATTGCCTTACCTTACGTTGCCTTAACTTACGTTGCCTTACGTTGCCTTACGTTGCCTTACATTACGTTGCCTTACCTTAAGTTGACTTACGTTGCCTTACCTTACGTTGCCTTGCCTTACGTTGCCTTACGTTGCCTTACCTTACGTTGCCTTGCCTTACGTTGCCTTACCTTACGTTTCCTTAGGTTGCCTTACCTTACGTTGCCTTACGTTGCCTTAAGTTGCCTTGCCTTACTTTGCCTTGCCTTACGTTTCCTTACTTTGCCTTACGTAGTCTTGCCTTATGTTGCCTTACCTTACGTTGCCTTGCCTTAAGTTGCCTTACCTTACGTTGCCTTAGGTTGCCTTGCCTTACGTTGCCTTACGTTGCCTTAAGTTGCCTTGCCTTACGTTCCCTTGCCTTACGTTTCCTTACTTTGCCTTACGTTGCCTTGCCTTATGTTGCCTTGCCTTACTTTGCCTTACCTTACGTTGCCTTACGTTGCCTTACCTTACATTGCCTTGCCTTACGTTGCCTTACGTTGCCTTACGTTGCCTTACCTTATATTGCCTTACCTTACGTTGCCTTGCCTTACGTTGCCTTGCCTTACGTTGCCTTACCTTACGTTGCCTTTCCCTTACGTTGCCTTACGTTGCCTTACCTTACGTTGCCTTACGTTGCCTTACCTTACGTTGCCTTACGTTGCCTTGCCTTATGTTGCCTTATCTTACGTTGCCTTACCTTACGTTGCCTTACGTTGCCTTACGTTGCCTTGCCTTACGTTGCCTTGCCGTTCGTTGCCTTACCTTAAGTTGCCTTACGTTGCCTTACCTTACGTTGCCTTAAGTTGCCTTACCTTACGTTACCTTACGTTGCCTTACATCACGTTTCCTTCGATTGCCGTACCTTACGTTGCCTTGCCTTACGTTGCCTTACGTTGCCTTACCTTATGTTGCCTTACCTTACGATCACTTACATTGCCTTACCTTATGTTTCCTTTCTTTGCCTTACGTTGCCTTGCCTTATGTTGCCTTGCCTTACTTTGCCTTACCTTACGTTGCCTTATGTTGCCTTAACTTACGTTGCCTTGCCTTACGTTGCCTTACGTTGCCTTACTTTACGTTGCCTTACCTTACGTTGCCTTACCTTACTTTGCCTTGCAGTACGTTGCCTTACGTTTCCTTGCCTTACGTTTCCTTACGTTGCATTGCCTTACGTTGCCTTAAGTTACGTTGCCTTACGTTGCTTTGCCTTACGTTGCCTTACCTTACGTTGCCTTATGTTGCCTTACCATACGTTGCCTTTCGTTGCCTTACCTTACGTTGCCTTACGTTGCCTTACCTTACGTTGCCTTGCCTTACATTGCCTTGCCTTACGTTGCCTTGCCTTACGTTGCCTTACGTTGCCTTTAATTACGTTGCCTATCCTTATGTTGCCTTGCCTTACGTTGCCTTACGTTGCCTTACCTTACGTTGCCTTTCCCTTACGTTGCCTTACGTTGCCTTACCTTACGTTGCCTTGCCTTATGTTGCCTTATCTTACGTTACCTTACCTTACGTTGCCTTAAGTTGCCTTACGTTGCCTTGCCTTACGTTGCCTTGCCGTTCGTTGCCTTACCTTAAGTTGCCTTACGTTGCCTTACCTTACGTTGCCTTAAGTTGCCTTACATTACGTTGCCTTGCCTTACGTTGCCTTACCCTACGTTACCTTACGTTGCCTTACATCACGTTTCCTTCGGTTGCCGTACCTTACGTTGCCTTGCCTTACGTTGCCTTACGTTGCCTTACCTTATGTTGCCTTACCTTACGTTCACTTACATTGCCTTACCTTACGTTGCATTACGTTGCCTTACATTACGTTGCCTTACGTTGCCTTGCCTTACGTTGCCTTGCCTTACGTTGCCTTACGTTTCCTTACCTTATGTTGCCTTGCCTTACGTTGCCTTACCTAATATTGGCTCTACCTTACATTGCCTTACTTTGCCTTACATTACGTTGCCTTACCTTAAGTTGACTTACGTTGCCTTACCTTACGTTGCCTTGCCTTACGTTGCCTTACGTTGCCTTGCCTTACGTTGCCTTACCTTACGTTGCCTTACCTTACGTTGCCTTACCTTACGTTGCCTTACGTTGCCTTACCTTACGTTGCCTTGCCTTAAGTTGCCTTACCTTACGTTGCCTTAGGTTGCCTTGCCTTACGTTGCCTTACGTTGCCTTAAGTTGCCTTGTCTTACGTTCCCTTGCCTTACGTTTCCTTACTTTGCCTTACGTTGCCTTGCCTTATGTTGCCTTGCCTTACTTTGCCTTGCCTTACGTTGCCTTACGTTGCCTTACTTTGCCTTACCTTATATTGCCTTACCTTACGTTGCCTTGCCTTACGTTGCCTTACGTTGCCTTGCCTTATGTTGCCTTGTCTTACGTTGCCTTACCTTACGTTGCCTTACGTTGCCTTGCCTTACGTTGCCTTGCCGTTCGTTGCCTTACCTTAAGTTGCCTTACGTTGCCTTAGATTACGTTTCCTTACGTTGCCTTACCTTATGTTGCCTTACCTTACGTTGACTTACGTTGCCTTACCTTACGTTGCATTATGTTGCCTTACATTACATTGCCATACGTTGCCTTATCTTTACGTTGCCTTGCCTTACGTTGCCTTAAGTTGACTTACCTTATGTTGCCTTGCCTTACGTTGCCTTGCGTTGCCTTCCGTTGCCTTACTTAACGTTGGCTCTACCTTACATTGCCTTACGTTGCCTTACATTACATTGCCTTACCTTACGTTGCCTTACCTTAAGTTGACTTACGTTGCCTTACGTTGCCTTACCTTATGTTACCTTACCTTACGTTGCCTTGTCTTACGTTGCCTTACCTTACGTTGCCTTTTGTTGCCTTACCTTACCTTGCCTTGCCTTAAGTTGCCTTAACTTATGTTGCCTTAACTTACGTTTCCTTGACTTACGTTGCCTTACGTTGCCTTACCTAACGTTGCCTTACGTTGCCTTACATTACGTTGCCTTACGTTGCCTTACCTTAAGTTGCCTTGCCTTACGTTGCCTTACGTTGCCTTGCCTTACGTTGCCTTACGTTGCCTTGCCTTACGTTGCCTTACGTTGCCTTACCTTACGTTGCCTTGCTTCACTTTGCCTTACGTTGCCTTACGTTACGTTGCCTTAACTTACGTTGCCTTACGTTGCCTTACCTTACGTTGCCTTACATTACGTTGCCTTACGTTGCCTTACTTTACGTTGCCTTGCCTTACGTTGCCTTACGTTGCCTTACCTAAAGTTGCCTTAACTTACATTCCCTTACGTTGCCTTACCTTAGGTTGCCTTACCTTACTTTGCCTTACTTTGCCTTACCTTACGTTTCCTTGCCTTAAGTTGCCTTACCTTACGTTGCCTTAGGTTGCCTTAACTTACGTTGCCATACGTTGCCTTAAGTTGCCTTGCCTTACGTTGCCTTGCCTTACGTTTCCTTACTTTGCCTTTCGTTGCCTTGCCTTATGTTGCCTTGCCTTACTTTGCCTTACCTTACGTTTCCTTACGTTGCCTTACCTTACGTTGCCTTGCCTTACGTTGCCTTACTTTGCCTTACGTTGCCTTAAATTACGTTGACTTGCCTTACGTTTCCTTTCCTTACGTTGCCTTACGTTGCCTTACCTAACGTTGCCTTACCTTACATTGCCTTACGTTGCCTTACCTTACGTTGCCTTACCTTACATGGCCTTACCTTACGTTGCCTTACGTTGCCTTACGTTGCCTTACCTTACGTTGCCTTGCCTTACATTGCCTTACGTTGCCTTACCTTTCGTTGCCTTACCTTTCGTTCCCTTAACTTATGTTGCCTTACTTTGCCTTACGTTTCCTTGCCTTACGTTGCCTTACCTTACGTTGCCTTACGTTGCCTTACGTTGCCTTGCCTTACGTTGCCTTACCTTGCATTGCCTTACGTTGCCTTAAGTTACGTTGCCTTACGTTGCTTTGCCTTACATTGCCTTACCTTACGTTGCCTTATGTTTCCTTACCATACGTTGCCTTTCGTTGCCTTACCTTACGTTGCCTTACGTTGCCTTACCTTACGTTGCCTTGCCTTACATTGCCTTGCCTTACGTTGCCTTACCTTATGTTGCATTACCTTACGTTGCCTTACGTTGCCTTACCTTACGTTGCCTTGCCTTACATTGCCGTACGTTGCCTTACCTTACGTTTCCTTGCCTTACCTTGCCTTACGTTGCCTTGCCTTACGTTGTCTTACCTTAAGTTGCCTTACGTTGCCTTACATTACGTTGCCTTAAGTTGCCTTACCTTACGTTGCCTTACATTATGTTGGCTTACGTTGCCTCACCTTACATTGCCTTACGTTGCCTTACATTACGTTGCCTTACGTTGCCTTACATTACGTTGCCTTACGTTCCCTTACCTTACGTTGTCTTACCTTACGTTGCATTACGTTGCCTTACATCACGTTGCCTTACGTTGACTTACCTTATGTTGCCTTTCCTTACGTTTCCTTACGTTGCCTTTACTTTACGTTGCCTTGCCTTACTTTGCCTTACGTTACCTTGCCTTACGTTGCATTAAGTTGCCTTACCTTAAGTTTCCTTACCTTACGTTGCCTTACCTAACGTTGCCTTACCTTACATTGCCTTAAGTTGCCTTACCTTACGTTGCATTACCTTACATTGCCTTACCATATGTTGCCTTAACTTACGTTGCCTTACGTTGCCTTAACTTACGTTGCCTTACGTTGCCTTACGTTGCCTTGCCTTACGTTTCCTTAACTTACGTTGCCTTACGTTGCCTTACCTTACGTTGCCTTGCCTTACGTTGCCTTACCTTACGTTGCCTTAGGTTGCCTTACCTTACGTTACCTTTCGTTGCCTTAAGTTGCCTTGCCTTACGTTGCCTTGCCTTAAGTTTCCTTACTTTGCCCTACGTAGCCTTGCCTTTTGTTGCCTTACCTTACGTTGCCTTGCCTTAAGTTGCTTTACCTTACGTTGCCTAAGGTTGCCTTACCTTACGTTGCCTTACGTTGCCTTAAGTTGCCTTGCCTTACGTTTCCTTACTTTGTCTTACGTTGCCTTGCCTTATGTTGCCTTGCCTTACTTTGCTTTACAGTACGTTGCCTTACGTTGCCTTACCTTACGTTGCCTTGCCTTACGTTGCATTACGTTGCCTTACGTTGCCTTAAATTACGTTGCCTTGCCTTACGTTTCCTTACGTTGCATTGCCTTACGTTGCCTTAAGTTACGTTGCCTTACGTTGCTTTGCCTTACGTTGCCTTACCTTACGTTGCGATATGTTGCTTTACCATACGTTGTCTTTCGTTGCCTTACCTTACGTTGCCTTACGTTGCCTTACCTTACGTTGCCTTGCCTTACATTGCCTTGCCTTACGTTGCCTTACATTGCCTTATATTACGTTTCCTTGCCTTACGTTGCCTTACGTTGCCTTGCCTTACGTTGTCTTACCTTACGTTGCCTTACGTTGCCTTACCTTACGTTGCCTTACATTACGTTGCCTTAAGTTGCTTTACCTTACGTTGCCTTACCTTACTTTGCCTTACGTTGCCTCACCTTACATTGCCTTACGTTGCCTTACATTACGTTGCCTTACGTTGACTTACCTTATGTTGCCTTTCCTTATGTTTCTTTACGTTGCCTTCCCTTAGGTTGCCTTGCCTTACTTTGCCTTACGTTACCTTGCTTACGTTGCATTAAGTTGCCTTACCTTAAGTTTCCTTACCTTACGTTGCCTTACCTTACGTTTCCTTACCTTACGTTGCCTTACCTTAAGTTTCCTTACCTAACGTTGCCTTACCTTACATTACCTTACGTTGCCTTACCTTACTTTGCCTTACCTTACATTGCCTTAACTTACGTTGCCTTACGTTGCCTTACGTTGCCTTGCCTTACGTTGCCTTACCTTACAATGCCTTACCTTACGTTGCCTTACGTTGCCTTACCTTACGTTGCCTTGCCTTACGTTGCCTTACCTTACGTTTCCTTAGGTTGCCTTGCCTTACGTTGCCTTACGTTGCCTTAAGTTGCCTTGCCTTACTTTGCCTTGCCTTACGTTTCCTTACTTTGCCTTACGTAGTATTGCCTTATGTTGCCTTACCTTACGTTGCCTTGCCTTAAGTTGCCTTACCTTACGTTGCCTTAGGTTGCCCTGCCTTACGTTGCCTTACGTTGCCTTAAGTTGCCTTGCCTTACGTTCCCTTGCCTTACGTTTCCTTACTTTGCCTTACGTTGCCTTGCCTTATGTTGCCTTGCCTTACTTTGCCTTACCTTATGTTGCCTTACGTTGCCTTACCTTACTTTGCCTTGCCTTACGTTGCCTTTCCCTTACGTTGCCTTACGTTGCCTTACCTTACGTTGCCTTACGGTGCCTTGCCTTATGTTGCCTTATCTTACGTTGCCTTACCTTACGTTGCCTTACGTTGCCTTACGTTCCCTTGCCTTACGTTGCCTTGCCGTTCGTTGCCTTACCTTAAGTTGCCTTACGTTCCTTAACCTTACGTTGCCTTAAGTTGCCTTACATTACGTTGCCTTGCCTTACGTTGCCTTACCTTACGTTACCTTACGTTGCCTTACATCACGTTTCCTTCGGTTGCCTTTACCTTACGTTGCCTTGCCTTACGTTGCCTTACGTTGCCTTCCCTTATGTTGCCTTACCTTACGTTCACTTACATTGCCTTACGTTACGTTGCATTACGTTGCCTTACATTACGTTGCCTTACGTTGCCTTGCCTTACGTTGCCTTGCCTTAAGTTGCCTTACGTTACGTTGCATTACGTTGCCTTACATTACGTTGCCTTACGTTGCCTTGCCTTACGTTGCCTTGCCTTACGTTGCCTTACGTTGCCTTACGTTATGTTGCCTTGCCTTACGTTGCCTTGCGTTGCCTTAACTAACATTGGCTCTTCCTTACATTGCCTTACGTTGCCTTACATTACGTTGCCTTACCTTAAGTTGACTTAAGTTGCCTTACGTTGCCTTACCTTAAGTTGACTTACGTTGCCTTACGTTGCCTTGACTTACGTTGCCTTACGTTGCTTTACCTAACGTTGCCTTACGTTGCCTTACATTACGTTGCCTTACGTTGCCTTAACTTACGTTGCCTTGCCTTACGTTGCCTTACCTTACGTTGCCTTGCCTTACGTTGCCTTAACTTACGTTGCCTTACGTTGCCTTACCTTACGTTAACTTGCCTTACGTTGCCTTACGTTGCCTTACCTTACGTTGCCTTACGTTGCCTTACATTACGTTGCCTTACATTACATTGCCTTACGTTGCCTTACGTTGCCTTACCTTACGCTGCCTTACGATGCCTTACCTTACATTGCCTTACGTTGTCTTACCTTACGTTGCCTTACGTTGCCTTACCTTACGTTGCCTTGCCTTACGTTGCCTTACGTTGCCTTACGTTGCCTTACCTTACGTTGCCTTACCTTACGTTGCCTTACCTTACGTTGCCTTACATTGCCTTACCTTACGTTGCCTTACCTTATGTTGCCTTACCTTACGTTGCCTTACATTGCCTTAGCTTACGTTGCCTTACCTTATGTTGCCTTGCCTTACGTTGCCTTACCTTATGTTGCTTTGCCTTACGTTGCCTTAGGTTGCCTTGCCTTACGTTGCCTTACCTTATGTTGCTTTGCCTTACGTTGCCTTACGTTGCCTTGCCTTACGTTGCCTTGCCGTTCGTTGCCTTACCTTAAGTTGCCTTACGTTGCCTTACCTTACGTTGCGTTACCTTGCCTTACCTTACGTTGCCTTACATTGCATTACCTTACGTTGCCTTACCTTACGTTGCCTTACGCTGCTTTACCTTACGTTACCTTACGTTGCCTTACATTACGTTGCCTTACGTTGCTTTACCTTACGTTGCCTTGCCTTACGTTGCCTTAAGTTGCCTTACATTATGTTGCCTTACCTTACGTTGACTTACGTTGCCTTACATTACGGTGTCTTACGTTGCTTTACCTTTACGTTGCCTTGCCTTACGTTGCCTTACGTTGCCTTACCTTATGTTGCCTTGCCTTACGTTGCCTTGCGTTGCCTTACCTAACGTTGCTTTGCCTTACGTTGCCTTAAGTTGCCTTAACTTACGTTGCCTTATGTTGACTTACCTTATGTTGCCTTACGTTGCCTTGCCTTACGTTGCCTTACCTTACATTGCCTTACGTTGCCTTACCATACGTTGCCTTACCTTACGTTGCCTTACGTTGACTTACGTTGCCTTACCTTACGTTGCCTTACCTTACGTTGCCTTACGTTGCCTTACCTTACGTTTCCTTGCCTTACATTGCCTTACCTTACGTTGCCTTACCTTACGTTGCCTTGCCTTACGTTGCCTTACGTTATCTTACATTACGTTGCCTAACGTTGCCTTACGTTGCCTTGACTTACGTTGCCTTACGTTGCCTTACCTAACGTTGCCTTACGTTGCCTTACCTTACGTTGCCTTGCCTTACGTTGCCTTATGTTGCCTTACCTAACGTTGCCTTACCTTACGTTGCCTTACATTGCCTTACCTAACGTTGCCTTACCTTACATTGCCTTACGTTGCCTTACATTACGTTGCCTTAACTTACGTTGCCTTACGTTGCCTTACCTTACGTTGCCTTATGTTGCCTTGCCTTATGTTGCCTTATCTTACGTTGCCTTACCTTACGTTGCCTTACGTTGCCTTACGTTGCCTTGCCTTACGTTGCCTTACGTTGCCTTACATTACGTTTCCTTCGGTTGCCGTACCTTACGTTGCCTTACCTTATGTTGCCTTACCTTACGTTCACTTACGTTGCCTTACCTTACGTTGCATTACGTTGCCTTACATTACGTTGCCTTACGTTGCCTTGCCTTACGTTGCCTTGCCTTACGTTGCCTTGCGTTGCCATACCTAACATTGGCTCTACCTTACATTGCCTTACGTTGCCTTACATTACGTTGCCTTACGTTGCCTTACCTTACGTTGCCTTACTTTGCCTTACCTTACGTTGCCTTACCTTACGTTGCCTTACGTTGCCTTACCTTACGTTGCCTTGCCTTACATTGCCTTGCCTTACGTTGCCTTACCTTACGTTGCCTTACCTTACGTTGCCTTACGTTGCCTTACCTTACGTTGCCTTGCCTTACATTGCCTTACGTTGCCTTACCTTACGTTTCCTTGCCTTACGTTGCCTTACGTTGCCTTGCCTTACGTTGTCTTACCTTACGTTGCCTTACGTTGCCTTACATTACGTTGCCTTACGTTCCCTTACCTTACGTTGTCTTACCTTACATTGCATTACGTTGCCTTACATTACGTTGACTTATGTTGACTTACCTTATGTTGCCTTTCCTTACGTTTCCTTACGTTGCCTTACTTTACGTTGCCTTGCCTTACTTTGCCTTACGTTACCTTGTCTTACGTTGCATTAAGTTGCCTTACCTTAAGTTTCCTTACCTTACGTTGCCTTACCTTACGTTTCCTTACCTTACGTTGTCTTACCTAACGTTGCCTTACCTTACATTGCCTTACGTTGCTTTACCTTACGTTGCCTTACCTTACATTGCCTTACCTTACGTTGCCTTAACTTACGTTGCCTTAGGTTGCCTTTAGGTTGCCTTGCCTTACGTTGCCTTACCTTACGTTGCCTTACGTTGCCTTACCTTACGTTGCCTTGCCTTACGTTGCCTTACCTTACGTTGCCTTAGGTTACCTTACCTTACGTTACCTTACGTTGCCTTAAGTTGCCTTGCCTTACGTTGCCTTGCCTTACGTTTCCTTACTTTGTCTTACGTAGTCTTGCCTTAAGTTGCCTTACCTTACGTTTCCTTGCCTTAAGTTGCCTTACCTTACGTTGCCTTAGGTTGCCTTACCTTACGTTGCCTTACGTTGCCTTACCTTACGTTGCCTTGCCTTACGTTGCCTTATGTTTCCTTACGTTGCCTTAAATTACGTTGCCTTACTTTACGTTGCCTTCACTTACGTTGCCCTACGTTGCCTTACCTTACGTTGCCTTACGTTGCCTTGCCTTATGTTGCCTTATCTTACGTTGCCTTACCTTACGTTGCCTTACGTTGTCTTACGTTGCCTTGCCTTACGTTGCCTTGCCGTTCGTTGCCTTACCTTAAGTTGCCTTAAGTTGCCTTACATTACGTTGCCTTGCCTTACGTTGCCTTACCTTACGTTACCTTACGTTGCCTTACATTACGTTTCCTTCGGTTGCAGTACCTTACGTTGCCTTACCTTATGTTGCCTTACCTTACGTTGCATTACGTTGCCTTACATTACGTTGCCTTACGTTGCCTTGCCTTACGTTGCCTTGCCTTACGTTGCCTTACGTTGCCTTACCTTATGTTGCCTTGCCTTACGTTGCCTTGCGTTGCCTTACCTAACATTGGCTCTACCTTACATTGCCTTACGTTGCCTTACATTACGTTGCCTTACCTTACGTTTCCTTACTTTGCCTTACCTTACGTTACCTTACCTTACGTTGCCTTACTTTGCCTTACCTTATGTTGTCTTACCGTACGTTTCCTTAGGTTGCCTTACTTTGCCTTGCCTTACGTTGCCTTGCCCTTCGTTGCCTTACCTTACGTTGCCTTACCTTATGTTGCCTTACGTTGCCTTACCTTACGTTGCCTTACCTTACGTTGCCTTGCCTTACGTTGCCTTACCTTACATTGCCTTACATTACGTTGCCTTATATTAACTTGACTTACGTTGCCTTACGTTGCCTTACCTTATGTTACCTTACCGTACGTTGCCTTGCCTTAGTTGCCTTACCTTACGTTGCCTTACGTTGCGTTACCATATGTTGCATTACCTTACGTTGACTTACGTTGCCTTACCTTACGTTGCCTTCCCTTACGTTGCCTTACCTTACGTTGCCTTACGTTGCTTTACGTTGCCTTACCTTACGTTGCCTTGCCTTACGTTGCCTTACGTTGCCTTACCTTACGTTGCCTTACCTTACGTTGCCTTACGTTGCCTTACCTTACGTTGCCTTGCCTTACGTTGCCTTACGTTGCCTTACCTTACGTTGCCTTACCTTACGTTGCCTTACGTTGTCTTACATTACGTTGCCTTACCTTATGTTTCCTTAACTTACGTTGCCTTACGTTGCCTTACGTTGCCTTACGTTGCCTTACCTTACGTTGCCTTACTTTTCCTTACCTTATTTCGCCTTACGTTGCCTTAACTTAGGTTACCTTGCCTTAAGTTGCTTTACCTTTCGTTGCCTTACGTTGCCTTACCTAACGTTGCCTTACGTTGCCTTACATTACGTTGCCTTGCCTTACGTTGCCTTCCCTTACGTTTGCCTTGCCTTATGTTGCCTTACGTTGCCTTGCCTTACGTTGCCTTACGTTGTCTTGTCTTACGTTGCCTTACGTTGACTTACCTTATGTTGCCTTTCCTTACGTTTCCTTACGTTGCCTTACTTTACGTTGCCTTGCCTTACTTTGCCTTACGTTACCTTGCCTTACGTTGCATTAAGTTGCCTTACCATAATTTTCCTTACCTTACGTTGCCTTATCTTACGTTTCCTTACCTTACGTTGCCTTACCTAACGTTGCCTTACCTTACATTGCATTACGTTGCATTACCTTACGTTGCCTTACCTTACATTGCCTTACCTTACGTTGCCTTACCTTACGTTGCCTTACGTTGCCTTACCTTAAGTTGCCTTGCCTTACGTTGCCTTACCTTACGTTGCCTTAGGTTGCCTAACCTTACGTTACGTTACGTTGCCTAACCTTACGTTACGTTACGTTGCCTTAAGTTGCCTTGCCTTACGTTGCCTTGCCTTACGTTTCCTTACTTTGTCTTACGTAGTCTTGCCTTATGTTGACTTACCTTAAGTTGCCTTAGGTTTCCTTACCTTACTTTGCCTTACGTTGCCTTAAGTTGCCTTGCCTTACGTTGCCTTGCCTTACGTTTCCTTACTTTGCCTTACGTTGCCTTGCCTTATGTTGCCTTGCCTTACTTTGCCTTACCTTACGTTGCCTTACGTTTCCTTACCTTACGTTGCCTTGCCTTACGTTGCCTTACGTTGCCTTATCTTACGTTGCCTTACGTTGCCTTGCCTTATGTTGCCTTATCTTACGTTGCCTTACCTTACGTTGCCTTGACTTACGTTGCCTTACGTTGCCTTACCTTACGTTGCCTTTGCCTTACGTTGCCTTATCTTACGTTGCCTTACGTTGCCTTGCCTTACGTTGCCTTAAGTTGCCTTACATTACGTTGCCTTGCCTTACGTTGCCTTACCTTACGTTACCTTACGTTGCCTTACATTACGTTTCCTTCGTTTGCCGTACCTTACGTTGCCTTACCTTACGTTGCCTTACGTTGCCTTACATTGCCTTGCCTTACGTTTCCTTACGTTACGTTGCCTTACGTTGCCTTGGGTTGCCTTGCCTTACGTTGCTTTACCTTGCGTTGCCTTACGTTGCCTTACCTTACGTTGCCTTACGTTGCCTTACCTTACGTTACCTTACCTTACGTTGCCTTCCCTTACGTTGCCTTGCCTTACGTTGCCTTACGTTACCTTACCTTACGTTGCCTTGCCTTACGTTGCCTTACGTTGCCTTACGTTGACTTACGTTTCCTTAACTTACTTGGCCTTGCCTTACGTTGCCTTACTTTGCCTTACCGTACGTTGCCTTGCCTTACGTCGCCTTACCTTATTTTGCCTTACGTTGCCTTACCTTACTTTGCCTTACCTTACGTTGCCTTACGTTGCCTTACGTTGCCTTGCCTTACGTTGCCTTGCCTTACGTTGCCTTAAATAACGTTGCCTTACCTTACATTGCCTTACGTTTTATTACCTTACGTTGCCTTGCTTTACGTTGCCTTACCTTATGTTGCCGTGCCTTACGTTGCCTTGCCTTACGTTGCCTTACGTTGCCTTACCTTACGTTGCCTTGCCTTACGTTGCCTTACATTGCCTTACCTTACGATGCCTTACGTTGCCTTACCTTATGTTGTCTTACCTTACGTTGCCTTGCCTTACGTTGCCTTAAGTTGCCTTGCCTTACGTTGCCTTAATTTGCCTTACCTTACGTTGCCTTACCTTACGTTGCCTTAACTAACGTTGCCTTACGTTGCCTTACATTACGTTGCCTTACGTTGCCTTACGTTAAGTTGCCTTGCCTTACGTTGCCTTACGTTGCCTTGCCTTACGTTGCCTTACGTTGCCTTACCTTACGTTGCCTTGCTTCACTTTGCCTTATGTTGCCTTACGTTACGTTGCCTTAACTTACGTTGCCTTACGTTGCCTTACCTTACGTTGCCTTACATTACGTTGCCTTACGTTGCCTTACTTTACGTTGCCTTGCCTTACGTTGCCTTAGGTTGCCTTACCTAACGTTGCCTTACCTTACATTCCCTTACGTTGCCTTACCTTAGGTTGCCTTACCTTACATTGCCTTACCTTACGTTGCCTTGCCTTACGTTCCCTTACGTTGCCTTACCTTACGTTGCCTTGCCTTACTTTGCCTTACTTTGCCTTGCCTTACGTTTCCTTGCCTTAAGTTGCCTTACCTTACGTTGCCTTAGGTTGCCTTAACTTACGTTGCCTTACGTTGCCTTAAGTTGCCTTGCCTTACGTTGCCTTGCCTTACGTTTCCTTACTTTGCCTTTCGTTGCCTTGCCTTACGTTGCCTTACGTTGCCTTACGTTGCCTTAAATTACGTTGACTTGCCTTACGTTTCCTTACCTTACGTTGCCTTACGTTGCCTTACATTACGTTGCCTTACGTTGCCTTACGTTGCCTTAAATTACGTTGACTTGCCTTACGTTTCCTTACCTTACGTTGCCTTACGTTGCCTTACCTAACGTTGCCTTACCTTACATTGCCTTACGTTGCCTTACCTTACGTTGCCTTACCTTACATTGCCTTACCTTACGTTGCCTTACGTTGCCTTACCTTACGTTGCCTTGCCTTACATTGCCTTACTTTGCCTTACATTACGTTGCCTTACCTTTCGTTCCCTTAACTTACGTTGCCTTACGTTGCCTTACGTTGCCTTGCCTTACGTTGCCTTACCTTACGTTGCCTTACGTTGCCTTACATTACATTGCCTTGCCTTACGTTGCCTTACCTTACTTTGCCTTACGTTGCCTCGCCTTACGTTTCCTTACGTTGCCTTACGTTGCCTTGCCTTACGTTACCTTACCTTGCATTGCCTTACGTTGCCTTAAGTTACGTTGCCTTACGTTGCTTTGCCTTACATTGCCTTACCTTACGTTGCCTTATGTTTCCTTACCATACGTTGCCTTTCGTTGCCTTAACTTACGTTGCCTTACGTTGCCTTACCTTACGTTGCCTTGCCTTACGTTACGTTGCCTTACCTTATGTTGCCTTACCATACGTTGCCTTACGTTGCCTTACATTACGTTGCCTTAAGTTGCCTTACCTTACGTTGCCTTACATTATGTTGGCTTACGTTGCCTCACCTTACATTGCCTTACGTTGCCTTTCATTACGTTGCCTTACGTTGCCTTACCTTACGTTGCCTTACGTTGCCTCACCTTACATTGCCTTACGTTGCCTTTCATTACGTTGCCTTACGTTGCCTTACATTACGTTGCCTTACGTTCCCTTACCTTACGTTGTCTTACCTTACGTTGCATTACGTTGCCTTACATTTCGTTGCCTTATGTTGACTTACCTTATGTTGCCTTTCCTTACGTTTCCTTACGTTGCCATACTTTACGTTGCCTTGCCTTATTTGCCTTACGTTACCTTGCCTTACGTTGCATTAAGTTGCCTTACCTTAAGTTTCCTTACCTTACGTTGCCTTACCTTACGATGCCTTAACTTACGTTGCCTTACGTTGCCTTACGTTGCCTTGCCTTACGTTGCCTTAACTTACGTTGCCTTACCTTACGTTGCCTTGCCTTACGTTGCCTTACCTTACGTTGCCTTAGGTTGCCTTACCTTACGTTACCTTTCGTTGCCTTAATTTTCCTTGCCTTACGTTGCCTTGCCTTACGTTTCCTTACTTTGCCCTACGTAGTCTTCCCTTTTGTTGCCTTACCTTACGTTGCTTTGCCTTAAGTTGCCTTACCTTACGTTGCCTTAGGTTGCCTTACCTTACGTTGCCTTACGTTGCCTTAAGTTGCCTTGCCTTACGTTGCCTTGCCTTACGTTTCCTTACTTTGTCTTACGTTGCCTTGCCTTATGTTGCCGTGCCTTACTTTGCTTTACAGTACGTTGCCTTACGTTGCCTTACCTTACGTTGCCTTGCCTTACGTTGCATTACGTTGCCTTACGTTGCCTTAAATTACGTTGCCTTGCCTTACGTTTCCTTACGTTGCATTGCCTTACGTTGCCTTAAGTTACGTTGCCTTACGTTGCTTTGCCTTACGTTGCCTTGCCTTACATTGCCTTGCCTTACGTTGCCTTACCTTACGTTGCCTTACCTTACGTTGCCTTACCTTACGTTGCCTTACATTGCCTTACATTACGTTTCCTTGCCTTACGTTGCCTTACGTTGCCTTGCCTTACGTTGTCTTACCTTACGTTGCCTTACGTTGCCTTACCTTACGTTGCCTTACGTTGCCTTATATTACGTTGCCTTAAGTTGCTTTACCTTACGTTGCCTTACCTTATTTTGCCTTACGTTGCCTCACCTTACATTGCCTTACGTTGCCTTACGTTCCCTTACCTTACGTTGCATTACGTTGCCTTACATTACGTTGCCTTACGTTGACTTACATTATGTTTCCTTTCTTTACGTTTCCTTACGTTGCCTTCCCTTACGTTGCCTTGCCTTACTTTGCCTTACGTTACCTTGCCTTACGTTGCATTAAGTTGCCTTACCTTAAGTTTCCTTACCTTACGTTGCCTTACCTTACGTTTCCTTACATTACGTTGCCTTACGTTGCCTTACCTAACGTTGCCTTACCTTACATTGCCTTACGTTGCCTTACCTTACTTTGCCTTACCTTACATTGCCTTAACTTACGTTGCCTTACGTTGCCTTACGTTGCCTTGCCTTACGTTGCCTTACCTTACGTTGCCTTACCTTACAATGCCTTACCTTACGTTGCCTTACGTTGCCTTACCTTACGTTGCTTTGCCTTACGTTGCCTTACCTTACGTTTCCTTAGGTTGCCTTACCTTACGTTGCCTTACGTTGCCTTAAGTTGCCTTGCCTTACTTTGCCTTGCCTTACGTTTCCTTACTTTGCCTTACGTAGTCTTGCCTTATGTTGCCTTACCTTACGTTGCCTTGCCTTAAGTTGCCTTACCTTACGTTGCCTTAGGTTGCCCTGCCTTACGTTTCCTTACGTTGCCTTAAGTTGCCTTGCCTTACGTTCCCTTGCCTTACGTTTCCTTACTTTGCCTTACGTTGCCTTGCCTTATGTTGCCTTGCCTTACTTTGCCTTACCTTACGTTGCCTTACGTTGCCTTACCTTACGTTGCCGTGCCTTACGTTGCCTTACGTTGCCTTACCTTACGTTGCCTTACGTTGCCTTGCCTTATGTTGCCTTATCTTACGTTGCCTTACCTTACGTTGCCTTACGTTGCCTTACGTTCCTTTGCCTTACGTTCCTTTACCTTACGTTGCCTTATGTTGCCTTACATTACGTTGCCTTGCCTTACGTTGCCTTACGTTACGTTACCTTACGTTGCCTTACATCACGTTTCCTTCGGTTGCCTTTACCTTACGTTGCCTTGCCTTACGTTGCCTTACGTTGCCTTACCTTATGTTGCCTTACCTTACGTTCACTTACATTGCCTTACCTTACGTTGCATTACGTTGCCTTACATTACGTTGCCTTACGTTGCCTTGCCTTACTTTGCCTTGCCTTACGTTGCCTTACGTTGCCTTACCTTACGTTGCCTTGCCTTACGTTGCCTTGCTTTGCCTTACCTAACATTGGCTCTACCTTACATTGCCTTACGTTGCCTTACCTTAAGTTGACTTACGTTGCCTTACGTTGCCTTACCTTATGTTACCTTGCCTTATGTTGCCTTACGTTGTCTTACATTACGTTGCCTAACGTTGCCTTACATTGCCTTGACTTACGTTGC
The DNA here is from genome assembly GCF_032191515.1 of Phaenicophaeus curvirostris. Taxonomy (NCBI): domain Eukaryota; kingdom Metazoa; phylum Chordata; class Aves; order Cuculiformes; family Cuculidae; genus Phaenicophaeus; species Phaenicophaeus curvirostris. The sequence continues at coordinate 74,753 of NC_091410.1, forward strand.
CTTACGTTGCCTTACCTAACGTTGCCTTACGTTGCCTTATTTACGTTGCCTTACGTTGCCTTACTTTATGTTGCCTTGCCTTACGTTGCCTTACGTTGCCTTACCTTATGTTGCCTTACCTTACGTTCACTTACATTGCCTTACCTTACGTTGCATTACGTTGCCTTACATTACGTTGCCTTACGTTGCCTTGCCTTACTTTGCCTTGCCTTACGTTGCCTTACGTTGCCTTACCTTACGTTGCCTTGCCTTACGTTGCCTTGCTTTGCCTTACCTAACATTGGCTCTACCTTACATTGCCTTACGTTGCCTTACCTTAAGTTGACTTACGTTGCCTTACGTTGCCTTACCTTATGTTACCTTGCCTTATGTTGCCTTACGTTGTCTTACATTACGTTGCCTAACGTTGCCTTACATTGCCTTGACTTACGTTGCCTTACGTTGCCTTACCTAACGTTGCCTTACGTTGCCTTATTTACGTTGCCTTACGTTGCCTTACTTTATGTTGCCTTGCCTTACGTTGCCTTACGTTGCCTTACGTTGCCTTAACTTACGTTGCCTTGCCTTACGTTGCCTTACCTTACGTTGCCTTGCCTTACGTTGCCTTAACTTACGTTGCCTTACGTTGCCTTACCTTACGTTGCCTTACGTTGCCTTACAATACATTGCCTTACTTTGCCTTACGTTGCCTTACCTTACGCTGCCTTACGATGCCTTACCTTACATTGCCTTACGTTGTCTTACCTTACGTTGCCTTACCTTACATTGCCTTACGTTGCCTTACCTTATGTTGCCTTGCCTTACGTTGCCTTACGTTGCCTTACGTTGCCTTACCTTACGTTGCCTTACCTTACGTTACCTTATCTTACATTGCCTTACATTGCCTTACCTTACGTTGCCTTACCTTACGTTGCCTTGCCTGACGTTGCCTTACGTTGCCTTACCTTACGTTGCCTTATGTTGCCTTGCCTTATGTTGCCTTACCTTACGTTGCCTTACATTGCCTTACCTTACGTTGCCTTACCTTACGTTGCCTTGCCTTACGTTGCCTTACGTTGCCTTACCTTATGTTGCCTTACCTTACTTTGCCTTACTTTGCCTTACGTTGCCTTGCCTTACGTTGCCTTGCCGTTCGTTGCCTTAACTTAAGTTGCGTTGCGTTGCCTTACCTTACGTTGCCTTACGTTGCCTTTCATTACGTTGCCTTGCCTTACGTTGCCTTACCTTACGTTACCTTACGTTGCCTTACATTACGTTGCCTTACGTTGTCTTACCTTATGTTGCCTTACCTTACATTGACTTACGTTGCCTTATCTTTACGTTGCCTTGCCTTACGTTGCCTTACGTTGCCTTACCTTATGTTGCCTTGCCTTACGTTGCCTTGCGTTGCCTTACTTAACGTTGGATCTACCTTACATTGCCTTACGTTGCCTTACATTACGTTGACTTACGTTGCCTTACCTTATGTTGCCTTACGTTGCCTTACCTTACGTTGCCTTGCCTTACGTTGCCTTACCTTACGTTGCCTTACGTTGCCTTACCTTACGTTCCCTTCCCTTACGTTGCCCTGCCTTACGTTGCCTTAACTTACGTTGCCTTGACTTACGTTGCCTTACGTTGCCTTACCTAACTTTGCCTTACGTTGCTTACATTACGTTGCCTTACGTTGCCTTACCTTAAGTTGCCTTGCCTTACGTTGCCTTATGTTGCCTGACCTTACGTTGCCTTACGTTGCCTTACGTTGCCTTACCTTACATTGCCTTACGTTGCCTTACATTACGTTGCCTTGCCTTACGTTGCCTTACCTTACATTTCCTTACGCTGCCTTAGCTTACGTTACCTTACGTTGCCTTACCTTACGTTGCCTTGCCGTATGTTGCCTTAGGTTGCCTTACCTTATGTTGCCTTTACCTCACATTGACTTACGTTGCCTTACCTTACGTTGCCTTACATTACGTTTCCTTACGTTGCCTTACCTTATGTTGCCTTGCTTTACGTTGCCTTACCTTATGTTGCCTTGCTTTACGTTGCCTTGCGTTGCCTTACCTTACGTAGCCCTACCTTACGTTGCCTTACGTTGCCTTACCTTACGTTGCCTTACGTTGCCTTACATTACGTTGCCTTACGTTGCCTTACCTTACGTTGCCTTACGTTGCCTTACCTTACGTTGCCTTACGTTGCCTCACATTACATTGCCTTACGTTGCCTTACCTTACGTTGCCTTGCCTTACGTTGCCTTACGTTGTCTTAACTTACGTTGCCTTACCTTACATTGCCTTATTATGCCTTACATTACGTTGCCTTGCCTTACGTTGCCTTACGTTGCCTCACCTTACGTTGCCTCGCCTTACGTTGCCTTACGTTGCCTTACCTTACGTTTCCTTACCTTACGTTTCCTTACCTTACGTTGCCTTACGTTACCTTACCTTACGCTGCCTTACCTTACGTTGACTTGCCTTACGTTGCCTTACGTTGCCTTGCCTTACGTTGCCTTACGTTCCCTTACCTTACGTTGCCTTACCTTGCCTTACCTTACGTTGCCTTACATTGCATTACCTTACGTTGCCTTACCTTACGTTGCCTTACGCTGCTTTACCTTACGTTACCTTACGTTGCCTTAAGTTACGGTGTCTTACGTTGCTTTACCTTTACGTTGCCTTGCCTTACGTTGCCTTACGTTGCCTTACCTTATGTTGCCTTGCCTTACGTTGCCTTGCGTTGCCTTACCTAACGTTGCTTTGCCTTACGTTGCCTTACGTTGCCTTAACTTACGTTGCCTTAAGTTGACTTACCTTATGTTGCCTTACGTTGCCTTGCCTTACGTTGCCTTACCTTACATTGCCTTACGTTGCCTTACCATACGTTGCCTTACCTTACGTTGCCTTACGTTGACTTACGTTGCCTTACCTTACGTTGCCTTACCTTACGTTTCCTTGCCTTACATTGCCTTACCTTACGTTGCCTTACCTTACGTTGCCTTGCCTTACGTTGCCTTACGTTATCTTACATTACGTTGCCTAACGTTGCCTTACGTTGCCTTGACTTACGTTGCCTTACGTTGCCTTACCTAACGTTGCCTTACGTTGCCTTACCTTACGTTGCCTTGCCTTACGTTGCCTTATGTTGCCTTACCTAACGTTGCCTTACCTTACGTTGCCTTACATTGCCTTACCTAACGTTGCCTTACCTTACATTGCCTTACGTTGCCTTACATTACGTTGCCTTAACTTACGTTGCCTTACGTTGCCTTACCTTATGTTGCCTTCCGTTGCCTTACATTACGTTGCCTTACGTTGCCTTACCTTACGTTGCCTTGCCTTAAGTTGCATTACCTTACGTTGCCTTACCTAACGTTGCCTTACCTTACATTGCCTTACGTTGCCTTACCTTAATTTGCCTTACCTTACATTGCCTTATCTTACGTTGCCTTGCCTTACGTTGCCTTACGTTGCCTTTACCTTACGTTGCCTTGACTTACGTTGCCTTAGGTTGCCCTACTTTACGTTGCTTTACCTTACGTTGCCTTACCTTACGTTGCCTTGCCTTACGTTGCCTTGCCTTACGTAGCCTTACGTTGCCTTGCCTTACATTTCCTTACCTTACGTTGCCTTACCTTACGTTGCCTTAACTTACGTTGCCTTACGTTGCCTTACGTTGCCTTACCTAACGTTGCCTTACCTTACATTGCCTTACCTTACATTGCCTTACGTTGCCTTACCTTACGTTGCCTTACCTTACATTGCCTTACCTTACGTTGCCTTGCCTTACGTTGCCTCACGTTGCCTTGCCTTAGGTTTCCTTAGGTTGCCTTACCTTACGTTGCCTTGCCTTACGTAGCCTTACGTTGCCTTGCCTTACGTTGCCTTAACTTACGTTGCCTTACGTTGCCTTACCTTACGTTGCCTTGCCTTACGTTGCCCTACCTTACGTTGCCTTAGGTTGCCTTACCTTACGTTTCCTTACGTTGCCTTAAGTTCCCTTGCCTTACGTTGCCTTGCCTTACGTTTCCTTACTTTGCCTTAAGTTGCCTTGTCTTATGTGGCCTTGCCTTACGTTGCCTTGCCTTAGGTTGCCTTACGTTGCCTTACGTTGCCTTAAATTACGTTGACTTGCCTTACGTTACCTTGCCTTACGTTGCATTACGTTGCCTTAATTTAAGTTTCCTTATCTTACGTTGCCTTAGCTTACGTTGCCTTACCTTAGTTTGCCTTGCAGTACGTTGCCTTACGTTAGCTTGCCTTACGTTTCCTTACGTTGTCTTACGTTGCATTGCCTTATGTTGCCTTAAGTTACGTTGCCTTACGTTGCTTTGCCTTACGTTGCCTTAACTTACGTTGCCTTATGTTGCCTTACCATACGTTGCCATTCGTTGCCTTACCTTACTCTGCCTTACGTTGCCTTACATTACGTTGCCTTACGTTGCTTTAACTTACGATGCCTTACGTTGCCTTATCTTACTTTGCCATAGCTTACGTTGCCTTACGTTGCCTTACCTTACGTTGCATTATGTTGCCTTACATTACGTTGCCTTAGGTTGCCTTACCTTATGTTGCCTTGCCTTACGTTGCCTTACGTTGCCTTGCCTTACGTTGCCTTGCCTTACGTTGCCTTACGTTGCCTTAACTTAAGTGGCCTTGCCTTACGTTGCCTTACGTTGCCTTACCTTACGTTGCCTTACGTTGCCTTCCTTTCGTTGCCTTGCCTTACGTTTCCTTACGTTGCCTTACCTTACGTGGCCTAACATTGCGTTAGCTTACGTTGCCTTGCTTTAAGTTGCCTTACGTTTCCTTACCTTACGTTCCTTGCCTTACGTTGCCTTGCCTTACGTTGCCTTACCTTACGTTGCCTTACGTTGCCTTGACTTACGTTCCTTTACCTTACGTTGCCCTACCTTACGTTGCCTTACGTTGCCTTACCTTACGTTGCCTTACCTTACGTTGCCTTACCTTACGTTGCCTTACGTTGCCTTACGTTGCCTTGCCTTACGTTGCCTTTCCTTACGTTGCCTTTACCTTACGTGCCTTACGCTTCCTTACCCTACGTTGCCTTACGTTGCCTTACCTTACGTTGCCTTACGTTGCCTTAACTTACGTTGCCTTACCTTACGTTTCCTTGCCTTACGTTGCCTTGCCTTATGTATCCTTGCCTTACGTTGCCTTACCTTATTTTGCCTTACTTTGCCTTGCCTTACGTTGCCTTACGTTGCCTTACCTTATGTTGCCTTGCCTTACGTTGCCTTACGTTGCATATCCTAACTTTGCCTTGCAGTACGTTGCCTTACGTTGCCTTGCCTTACGTTGCCTTACGTTTCCTTACGTTGCCTTGCCTTACGTTGCCTTACATTACGTTGCCTTACGTTGCCTTACCTTACGTTGCCTTGCCTTACGTTGCCTTACGTTGCCTTACGTTGCCTTGCCTTACGTTGCCTTACATTACGTTGCCTTACGTTGCCTTACCTTACGTTGCCTAGCCTTACGTTGCCTTACGTTGCCTTATCTTATGTTACCTTGCCTTACGTTGCCTTACCTTACGTTGCCTTACCGTACGTTGCCTAACATTACCTTACCGTACGTTGCCTTGCTTTAAGTTGCCTTACGTTGCCTTACCTTACGTTCCTTGCCTTACGTTGCCTTCCCTTACGTTGCCTTACCTTACGTTTCCTTACGTTGCCTTACCTTACGTTGCCTTAGGTTGCCTTACCTTACGTTGCCTTGCCTTACGTTGCCTTGCTTTGCCTTACCTTAGGTTGCATTACCTTACGTTGTCTTTCCTTACGTTGCCTTGCTTTGCCTTACCTTACGTTGCCTTACGATGCTTACGTTGCCTTACCTTACGTTACCTTGCCTTACGTTGCCTTACGTTGCCTTACCTTACGCTGCGTTACCTTAAGTTGCCTTACCTTACGTTGCCTTACCTTACGTTGCCTTACCTTACGTTGCCTTTCGTTCCTTACCTTAAGTTGCATTGCAGTACGTTGCCTTACGTTGCCTTGCCTTACGATGCCTTACGTTGCCTTACGTTTCCTTGCCTTAAGTTGCCTTACGTTGCCTTGCCTTACGTTGCCTTACCTTAAGTTACGTTGCCTTAAGTTGCCTTACCTTACGTTGCCTTACGTTGCCTTACCTTACGTTGCCTTACGTTACCTCACATTACGTTGCCTGACATTGCCTTACCTTACGTTGCCTTGCCTTACGATGCCTTACCTTACGTTGCCTTACGTTACCTCACATTACGTTGCCTGACATTGCCTTACCTTACGTTGCCTTGCCTTACGTTGCCTTACCTTACGTTGCTTTAAGTTGCCTTGCCTTAAGTTGCCGTGCCTTATGTTGCCTTGCCTTACTTTGCCTTATCTTACGTTGCCTTACGTTGCCTTACCTTATGTTGCCTTGCCTTACGTTTCCTTACGTTGCCTTGCCTTACGTTGCCTTACGCTGCCTTACCGTACGTTGCCTACATTACGTTGTCTTACGTTGCCTTACCTTATGTTGCCTTACCTTACGTTGCCTTTCGTTGCCTTACGTTGCCTTACCTTACGTTGCCTTGCAGTACGTTGCCTTACGCTGCCTTGCCTTATGGTGCCTTACGTTGCCTTGCCTTGCGTTGCCTTACGTTGCCTTACTGATGTTGTCTTGCCTTACGTTGCCTTATGTTTACTTACGTTGCCTTACGTATTCTTACGTTGCCTAACGTTGCCTTCCCTTACGTTGCCTTACTTTGCCTTACCTTACGTTGCCTTACGTTGTCTTACGTTGCCTAACGTTGCCTTGCCTTACGTTGCCTTACTTTGCCTTACCTTACGTTGCCTTACCTTACGCTGCCTTACGTTGCCTTGCCTTACGTTGCCTTACGTTGCCTTACATTACGTTGCCTTGCCTTACGTTGCCTTACCTTAAGTTGCCTTGCCTTACGTTGCCTTAAATTACGTTGCCTTACCTTACGTTGCCTTACGTTGCCTTACCTTACGTTGCCTTGCCTTACGTTGCCTTACTTTGCCTTACCTTACGTTGCCTTACGTTGCCTTACCTTACGTTGCCTTGCCTTACGTTGCCTTACCTTAAGTTGCCTTGCCTTACGTTGCCTTAAATTACGTTGCCTTATGTTGCCTTACCTTACGTTGCCTTACGTTTCCTTACGTTGCCTTACGTTGTCTTACGTTGCCTAACGTTGCCTTCCCTTAAGTTGCCTTCCCTTACGTTGCCTTACCTTACATTTCCTTGTTTCCTTAACTTACGTTGCCTTACATTGCCTTACCTTACGTTGCCTTGCCGTACGTTGCCTTATCTTACGTTGTCTTACGTTGCCTTAACTTACGTTGCCTTACGTTGCCTTACCTTACGTTGACTTACGTTGCCTTACCTTACGTTTCCTTGCCTTACGTTGCCTTACGTTGCCTTACGTTGCCTTAAGTTGTCTGACATTGCCTAACTTTGCCTTCCCTTACGTTGCCTAACTTTGCCTTGCCTTACGTTGCCTTACGTTGCCTTAACTTACGTTGCCTTACGTTGCCTTACCTTACGTTGACTTACGTTGCCTTACCTTACGTTGCCTTACGTTGCCTTACGTTGTCTTACGTTGCCTTACGTTGTCTTACCTTACGTTGCCTTGCCTTACGTTGCCTTACGTTGCCTTACCTTACTTTGCCTTTCCTTAAGTTGCCTTACCTTACGTTGTCTTAAGTTGCCTTACCTTACGTTGCCTTACGTTGCTTTAACTTACGTTGCCTTGCCTTACGTTGCCTTGCCTTACGTTGCCTTACCTTACGTTGCCTTGCCTTACTTTGCCTTAACTTAGGTTGCCTTGCCTTACGTTGCCTTACGTTGCATTACCTCACGTTGCCTTACGTTAAGTTGCCTTACATTGCCTTAGGTAGCCTTACCTTACATTGCCTTACGTTGCCTTACCTTCCTTTGCCTTACGTTGCCTTACCTTACGTTGCCTTGCCTTACGTTGCCTTATATTAAGTTGCCTTGCCTTACGTTGCCTTACCTTACGTTGCCTTACCTTACGTTGCCTTATCTTACGTTGCCTTACCTTACATTACCTTACGTTGCCTTACATTACATTGCCTTACGTTGCCTTACCTTACGTTGCCTTACGTTGCCTTACCTTACGTTGCCTTACGTTGCCTTACCTTACATTGCCTTGCCTTACGTTGTCTTACGTTGCCTTTCCTTACGTTACCTTGCCTTACGTTGCCTTACCTTACGTTGCCTTATGCTTCCTTGCCTTACGTTGCCTTACATTACGTTGCCTTACGTTGCCTTAACTTACTTTGCCTTACGTTGCATTACCTTACGTTGCCTTACTTTGCATTACCTTACGTTGCCTTACGTTTCCTTTACCTTATGTTGCCTTTAACTTACGTTGCCTTACGTTGCCTTACCTTACGTTGCGTTGCAGTACGTTGCCTTACGTTGCTTTAACTTACGTTCCCTTACCTTACGTTCCCTTACGTTGCATTACCTTACTTTGCCTTTCGTTTCCTTACGTTGCCTTGTCTTAAGTTGCCTTACATTACGTTCCCTTACGTTGCCTTACCTTAATTTGCCTTGACTTACGTTGCCTTACCTGACGTTGCCGTACGTTGCCTTAGCTTATGTTGCCTTACCTTACGTTGCCTTACGTTGCCTTAACTTACTTTGCCTTAGGTTGCCTTTCCTTACGTTGCCTTACCTTATGTTGCCTTGCCTTACGTTGCCTTGCCTTACGTTGCCTTACGTTGCCTTACCTTATGTTGCCTTAAGTTGCCTTACGTTGCCTTGCCTTACGTTTCCTTGCATTACGTTGCCTTACCTTGCGTTGCCTTACCTTCCCTTACCTTACGTTGCCTTAAGTTGCCTTACGTTGCCTTACCTTACGATGCCTTGCCTTACGTTGCCTTACCTTACGTTGCCTTACGTTTCGTTACGTTGCCTTTACCTTTCCTTAAGTTGCCTTACCTTACGTTGCCTTACGTTGCCTTACCTTCCTTTGCCTTACGTTGCCTTACCTTACGTTGCCTTACGTTGCCTTACCTTATGTTGCCTTTACCTTACGTTGCCTTACGTTGCCTTACCTTACGTTGCCTTGCAGTACTTTGCCTTACGTTGCCTTGACTTACGTTCCATTACCTTACGTTCCCTTACGTTGCCTTACCTTATTTTGCCTTTCGTTGCCTTACGTTGCCTTGTCTTACGTTGCCTTTCATTACGTTCCCTTACGTTGCCTTACCTTAAATTGCCTTGCCTTACGTTGCCTTTACCTTACGTTGCCGTACGTTGCCTTACCTTACGTTGCCTTACCTTACGTTGCCTTACCTTACGTTGCCTTACCTTACGTTGCCTTACCTTACATTACCTTGCCTTACATTGCCTTACGTTGCCTTACCTTACGTTGCCTTGCCTTACGTTGCCTTACCTTACGTTGCCTTGCCTTACGTTGCCTTGCCTTACGTTGCCTTACTTTGCCTTACCTAACGTTGCCTTGCCTTACGTTGCCTTACTTTGCCTTACCTTACGTAGCCTTACGTTGCCTTACCTTACGTTGCCTTACGTTGCCTTACATTACTTTGCCTTAAGTTGCCTTACCTTACGTTGCCTTACGTTGCCTTACCTTAAATTGCCTTGCCTTACGTTGCCTTACCTTACATTTCCTTGTTTCCTTAACTTACGTTGCCTTACGTTGCCTTACCTTACGTTGCCTTGCCTTACGTTGCCTTATCTTACGTTGTCTTACGTTGCCTTAACTTACGTTGCCTTACGTTGCCTTACCTTACTTTGCCTTACGTTGCCTTACCTTACGTTTCCTTGCCTTACGTTGCCTTACGTTGCCTTACGTTGCGTTACATTAAGTTGCCTTGCATTACGTTGCCTTACGTTGCCTTACCTTACGTTGCCTTACTTTACGTTGCCTTAACATACGTTGCCTTGCCTTATGTATCCTTTCCTTACGTTGCCTTAACTTATGTTGCCTTACGTTGCCTTGCCTTGCGTTGCCTTACGTTGCCTTACCTTACGTTGCCTTAACTTATGTTGCCTTACGTTGCCTTACCTTATGTTGCCTTGCCTTACGTTGCCTTACGTTTCCTTACGTTGCCTTAAGTTGTCTGACATTTCCTAACTTTGCCTTCCCTTACGTTGCCTAACTTTGCCTTGCCTTACGTTGCCTTACGTTGCCTTAACTTACATTGCCTTACGTTGCCTCACCTTACGTTGACTTACGTTGCCTTACCTTACGTTGCCTTACGTTGCCTTACGTTGTCTTACGTTGCCTTACGTTGTCTTACCTTACGTTGCCTTGCCTTACATTGCCTTACTTTGCCTTACCTTACTTTGCCTTTCCTTAAGTTGCCTTACCTTTCGTTGTCTTAAGTTGCCTTACCTTACGTTGCCTTACGTTGCTTTAACTTACGTTGCCTTGCCTTACGTTGCCTTGCCTTACGTTGCCTTACCTTACGTTGCCTTGCCTTACTTTGCCTTAACTTAGGTTGCCTTGCCTTACGTTGCCTTACGTTGCCGTGCCTTACGTTGCTTTACGTTGCATTACCTCACGTTGCCTTACGTTAAGTTGCCTTACATTGCCTTAGGTAGCCTTACCTTACGTTGCCTTAAGTTGCCTTACCTTCCTTTGCCTTACGTTGCCTTACCTTACGTTGCCTTGCCTTACGTTGCCTTATATTAAGTTGCCTTGCCTTACGTTGCCTTACCTTACGTTGCCTTACCTTACGTTGCCTTATCTTACGTTGCCTTACCTTACATTACCTTACGTTGCCTTACATTACATTGCCTTACGTTGCCTTACCTTACGTTGCCTTACGTTGCCTTACCTTACATTGCCTTGCCTTACGTTGTCTTACGTTGCCTTTCCTTACGTTACCTTGCCTTACGTTGCCTTACCTTACGTTGCCTTATGCTTCCTTGCCTTACGTTGCCTTACATTACGTTGCCTTACGTTGCCTTAACTTACTTTGCCTTACGTTGCATTACCTTAAGTTGCCTTACTTTGCATTACCTTACGTTGCCTTACGTTTCCTTTACCTTATGTTGCCTTTAACTTACGTTGCCTTACGTTGCCTTACCTTACGTTGCGTTGCAGTACGTTGCCTTACGTTGCTTTAACTTACGTTCCCTTACCTTACGTTCCCTTACGTTGCATTACCTTACTTTGCCTTTCGTTTCCTTACGTTGCCTTGTCTTAAGTTGCCTTACATTACGTTCCCTTACGTTGCCTTACCTTAATTTGCCTTGACTTACGTTGCCTTACCTGACGTTGCCGTACGTTGCCTTAGCTTATGTTGCCTTACCTTACGTTGCCTTACGTTGCCTTAACTTACTTTGCCTTAGGTTGCCTTACCTTACGTTGCCTTACCTTATGTTGCCTTGCCTTACGTTGCCTTGCCTTACGTTGCCTTACGTTGCCTTACCTTATGTTGCCTTAAGTTGCCTTACGTTGCCTTGCCTTACGTTTCCTTGCATTACGTTGCCTTACCTTGCGTTGCCTTACCTTCCCTTACCTTACGTTGCCTTAAGTTGCCTTACGTTGCCTTACCTTACGATGCCTTGCCTTACGTTGCCTTACCTTACGTTGCCTTACGTTTCGTTACGTTGCCTTTACCTTTCCTTAAGTTGCCTTACCTTACGTTGCCTTACGTTGCCTTACCTTCCTTTGCCTTACGTTGCCTTACCTTACGTTGCCTTACGTTGCCTTACCTTATGTTGCCTTTACCTTACGTTGCCTTACGTTGCCTTACCTTACGTTGCCTTGCAGTACTTTGCCTTACGTTGCCTTGACTTACGTTCCATTACCTTACGTTCCCTTACGTTGCCTTACCTTATTTTGCCTTTCGTTGCCTTACGTTGCCTTGTCTTACGTTGCCTTTCATTACGTTCCCTTACGTTGCCTTACCTTAAATTGCCTTGCCTTACGTTGCCTTTACCTTACGTTGCCGTACGTTGCCTTACCTTACGTTGCCTTACCTTACGTTGCCTTACCTTACGTTGCCTTACCTTACGTTGCCTTACCTTACATTACCTTGCCTTACATTGCCTTACGTTGCCTTACCTTACGTTGCCTTGCCTTACGTTGCCTTACCTTACGTTGCCTTGCCTTACGTTGCCTTGCCTTACGTTGCCTTACTTTGCCTTACCTAACGTTGCCTTGCCTTACGTTGCCTTACTTTGCCTTACCTTACGTAGCCTTACGTTGCCTTACCTTACGTTGCCTTACGTTGCCTTACATTACTTTGCCTTAAGTTGCCTTACCTTACGTTGCCTTACGTTGCCTTACCTTAAATTGCCTTACCTTACGTTGCCTTTACATTACGTTGCCGTACGTTGCCTTACCTTACGTTGCCTTACCTTACGTTGACTTACCTTACGTTGCCTTGCCTTACGTTGCCTTGCCTTACGTTGCCTTGCCTTACGTTGCCTTACTTTGCCTTACCTTACGTTGCCTTGCCTTACGTTACCTTGCCTCACGTATACCTTACGTTGCCTTACCTTTTGTTGCCTTACCTTACCTTGCCTTACGTTGCCTTACGTTGCCTTACCTTACGTTGCCTTGAAGTATGTTACCTTACGTTGCCTTGCCTTTACGTTGCGTTACGTTGCCTTATGTTGCCTTGCCTTACGTTGCCTTACGTTTCTTTAACTTACGTTGCCTTGCCTTACTTTGCCTTTCCTTACGTTGCCTTACGTTGCCTTGCCTTACTTTGCCTTAACTTAGGTTGCCTTGCCTTACGTTGCCTTACGTTGCCGTGCCTTACGGTGCTTTACGTTGCATTACCTTACGTTGCCTTACGTTAAGTTGCCTTACATTGCCTTAGGTAGCCTTACCTTACGTTGCCTTGCCTTACGTTGCCTTACCTTAGGTTTCCTTGCCTTACGTTGCCTTATCTTACGTTGCCTTATCTTACGTTGCCTTACCTTACATTACCTTACGTTGCCTTACATTACATTGCCTTACGTTGCCCTACCTTACGTTGCCTTACTTTGCCTTACCTTACGATGCCTTAAAATGCCTTACCTTACGTTGCCTTACGTTTTCTTACGTTGCCTAGCGTTACGTTGCCTTACCTTACGTTGCCTTACCTTGCCTTACCTTCCTTTGCCTTACGTTGCCTTACCTTACATTGCCTTGCCTTACGTTGCCTTACGTTGCCTTACCTTACGTTACCTTTCCTTACGTTGCCTTACCTTACGTTGCCTTACCTTACGTTGCCTTACGCTTCCTTGCCTTTCGTTGCCTTACATTACGTTGCCTTATGTTGCCTTAACTTACTTTGCCTTATGTTGCATTACCTTACGTTGCCTTACGTTTCCTTACCTTATGTTGCCTTTACCTTACGTTGCCTTACGTTGCCTTACCTTACGTTGCGTTGCAGTACGTTGCCTTACGTTGCTTTAACTTACGTTCCCTTACCTTACGTTCCCTTACGTTGCCTTACCTTACTTTGCCTTTCGTTGCCTTACGTTGCCTTACCTTAATTTGCCTTGCCTTACGTTGCCTTACCTTACGTTGCCTTGAAGTATGTTGCCTTACGTTGCCTTGCCTTACGTTGCCTTACGATGCCTTACATTGCCTTGCCTTACGTTGCCTTGTCTTACGTTGCCTTGCCTTACGTTGCCTTACGTTGCTTTAACTTACGTTGCCTTGCCTTACTTTGCCTTACCTTACGTTGCCTTACGTTGCCTTACCTTACTTTGCCTTAACTTACGTTACCTTGCCTTACGTTGCCTTAAGTTGCCGTGCCTTACGTTGCTTTACGTTGCATTAGCTTATGTTGCCTTACTTTAAGTTGCCTTACATTGCCTTAGGTAGCCTTACCTTACGTTGCCTTGCCTTACGTTGCCTTATCTTACGTTGCCTTACCTTACATTACCTTACGTTGCCTTACATTACTTTGCCTTAAGTTGCCTTACCTTACGTTGCCTTACGTTGCCTTACCTTACGTTGCCTTAAGATACCTTACCTTACGGTGCCTTGCCTTACGTTGCCTTGTCTTATGTTGCCTTACATTACGTTCCCTAACGTTGCCTTACCTTAACTTGCCTTGCCTTACGTTGCCTTTACCTTACGTTGCCGTACGTTGCCTTACCTTACGTTGCCTTACCTTACGTTGCCTTACGTTGCCTTACGTTGCCTTACGTTGCCTTACGTTGCCTTACGTTGCCTTACGTTGCCTTGAAGTATGTTGCCTTACGTTGCCTTGCCTTACGTTGCGTTACGTTGCCTTACGTTGCGTTGCCTTACGTTGCGTTGCCTTACGTTGCCTTGCCTTACGTTGCCTTACGTTGCTTTAACTTACGTTGCCTTGCCTTACGTTGCCTTGCCTTACGTTGCCTTACCTTACGTTGTCTTACGTTGCCGTGCCTTACGTTGCTTTACGTTGCATTACCTCACGTTGCCTTACGTTATGTTGCCTTACATTGCCTTAGGTAACCTTACCTTACGTTGCCTTGCCTTACGTTGCCTTACCTTAAGTTGCCTTGCCTTACGTTGCCTTACCTTACATTACCTTACGTTGCCTTACGTTGCCTTACCTTAGGTTGCCTTGCGTTGCCTTACCTTACGTTGCCTTAAAATGCCTTACCTTACGTTGCCTTAAAATGCCTTACCTTACGTTGCCTTACCTTACGTTGCCTTACGTTGCCTAGCGTTACGTTGCCTTAACTTACGTTGCCTTACATTGCCTTAGGTTGCCTTGCCTTACGTTGCCTTACCTTACGTTTCCTTGCCTTACGTTGACTTACGTTGCCTTACCTTACGTTGCATTATGTTGCCTTACATTACATTGCCATACGTTGCCTTATATTTACGTTGCCTTGCCTTACGTTGCCTTAAGTTGCCTTACCTTATGTTGCCTTGCCTTACGTTGCCTTGCGTTGCCTTGTGTTGCCTTACTTAACGTTGGCTCTACCTTACATTGCCTTACGTTGCCTTACCTTACGTTGCCTTACCTTAAGTTGACTTACGTTGCCTTACGTTGCCTTACCTTATGTTACCTTACCTTACGTTGCCTTGTCTTACGTTGCCTTACCTTACGTTGCCTTATGTTGCCTTACCTTACGTTGCCTTGCCTTAAGTTGCCTTAACTTACGTTGCCTTAACTTACGTTGCCTTGCTTCACTTTGCCTTACGTTGCCTTAACTAACGTTGCCTTACGTTGCCTTACATTACGTTGCCTTACGTTGCCTTACGTTAAGTTGCCTTGCCTTACGTTGCCTTACGTTGCCTTGCCTTACGTTGCCTTACGTTGCCTTACCTTACGTTGCCTTGCTTCACTTTGCCTTATGTTGCCTTACGTTACGTTGCCTTAACTTACGTTGCCTTACGTTGCCTTACCTTACGTTGCCTTACATTACGTTGCCTTACGTTGCCTTACTTTACGTTGCCTTGCCTTACGTTGCCTTAGGTTGCCTTACCTAACGTTGCCTTACCTTACATTCCCTTACGTTGCCTTACCTTAGGTTGCCTTACCTTACATTGCCTTACCTTACGTTGCCTTGCCTTACGTTCCCTTACGTTGCCTTACCTTACGTTGCCTTGCCTTACTTTGCCTTACTTTGCCTTGCCTTACGTTTCCTTGCCTTAAGTTGCCTTACCTTACGTTGCCTTAGGTTGCCTTAACTTACGTTGCCTTACGTTGCCTTAAGTTGCCTTGCCTTACGTTTCCTTACTTTGCCTTTCGTTGCCTTGCCTTATGTTGCCTTGCCTTACTTTGCCTTACCTTACGTTTCCTTACGTTGCCTTACCTTCCGTTGCCTTGCCTTACGTTGCCTTACGTTGCCTTACGTTGCCTTAAATTACGTTGACTTGCCTTACGTTTCCTTACCTTACGTTGCCTTACGTTGCCTTACCTAACGTTGCCTTACCTTACATTGCCTTACGTTGCCTTACCTTACGTTGCCTTACCTTACATTGCCTTACCTTACGTTGCCTTACGTTGCCTTACCTTACGTTGCCTTGCCTTACATTGCCTTACTTTTCCTTACATTACGTTGCCTTACCTTTCGTTCCCTTAACTTACGTTGCCTTACGTTGCCTTACGTTGCCTTGCCTTACGTTGCCTTACCTTACGTTGCCTTACGTTGCCTTACATTACATTGCCTTGCCTTACGTTGCCTTACCTTACTTTGCCTTACGTTGCCTTGCCTTACGTTTCCTTACGTTGCCTTACGTTGCCTTGCCTTACGTTACCTTACCTTGCATTGCCTTACGTTGCCTTAAGTTACGTTGCCTTACGTTGCTTTG
Source organism: Phaenicophaeus curvirostris (assembly GCF_032191515.1). Classification (NCBI taxonomy): domain Eukaryota; kingdom Metazoa; phylum Chordata; class Aves; order Cuculiformes; family Cuculidae; genus Phaenicophaeus; species Phaenicophaeus curvirostris. Next base: position 90,986 of record NC_091410.1, read on the forward strand.
CCTTACATTGCCTTACCTTACGTTGCCTTATGTTTCCTTACCATACGTTGCCTTTCGTTGCCTTAACTTACGTTGCCTTACGTTGCCTTACCTTACATTGCCTTGCCTTACGTTACGTTGCCTTACCTTATGTTGCCTTACCATACGTTGCCTTACGTTGCCTTACATTACGTTGCCTTAAGTTGCCTTACCTTACGTTGCCTTACATTATGTTGGCTTACGTTGCCTCACCTTACATTGCCTTACGTTGCCTTTCATTACGTTGCCTTACGTTGCCTTACATTACGTTGCCTTACGTTCCCTTACCTTACGTTGTCTTACCTTACGTTGCATTACGTTGCCTTACATTTCGTTGCCTTATGTTGACTTACCTTATGTTGCCTTTCCTTACGTTTCCTTACGTTGCCATACTTTACGTTGCCTTGCCTTATTTGCCTTACGTTACCTTGCCTTACGTTGCATTAAGTTGCCTTACCTTAAGTTTCCTTACCTTACGTTGCCTTACCTAACGTTGCCTTACCTTACATTGCCTTACGTTGCCTTACCTTACGATGCCTTAACTTACGTTGCCTTACGTTGCCTTACGTTGCCTTGCCTTACGTTGCCTTAACTTACGTTGCCTTACCTTACGTTGCCTTGCCTTACGTTGCCTTACCTTACGTTGCCTTAGGTTGCCTTACCTTACGTTACCTTTCGTTGCCTTAATTTTCCTTGCCTTACGTTGCCTTGCCTTACGTTTCCTTACTTTGCCCTACGTAGTCTTGCCTTTTGTTGCCTTACCTTACGTTGCTTTGCCTTAAGTTGCCTTACCTTACGTTGCCTTAGGTTGCCTTACCTTACGTTGCCTTACGTTGCCTTAAGTTGCCTTGCCTTACGTTGCCTTGCCTTACGTTTCCTTACTTTGTCTTACGTTGCCTTGCCTTATGTTGCCGTGCCTTACTTTGCTTTACAGTACGTTGCCTTACGTTGCCTTACCTTACGTTGCCTTGCCTTACGTTGCATTACGTTGCCTTACGTTGCCTTAAATTACGTTGCCTTGCCTTACGTTTCCTTACGTTGCATTGCCTTACGTTGCCTTAAGTTACGTTGCCTTACGTTGCTTTGCCTTACGTTGCCTTGCCTTACATTGCCTTGCCTTACGTTGCCTTACCTTACGTTGCCTTACCTTACGTTGCCTTACCTTACGTTGCCTTACATTGCCTTACATTACGTTTCCTTGCCTTACGTTGCCTTACGTTGCCTTGCCTTACGTTGTCTTACCTTACGTTGCCTTACGTTGCCTTACCTTACGTTGCCTTACGTTGCCTTATATTACGTTGCCTTAAGTTGCTTTACCTTACGTTGCCTTACCTTACTTTGCCTTACGTTGCCTCACCTTACATTGCCTTACGTTGCCTTACGTTCCCTTACCTTACGTTGCATTACGTTGCCTTACATTACGTTGCCTTACGTTGACTTACATTATGTTTCCTTTCTTTACGTTTCCTTACGTTGCCTTCCCTTACGTTGCCTTGCCTTACTTTGCCTTACGTTACCTTGCCTTACGTTGCATTAAGTTGCCTTACCTTAAGTTTCCTTACCTTACGTTGCCTTACCTTACGTTTCCTTACATTACGTTGCCTTACGTTGCCTTACCTAACGTTGCCTTACCTTACATTGCCTTACGTTGCCTTACCTTACTTTGCCTTACCTTACATTGCCTTAACTTACGTTGCCTTACGTTGCCTTACGTTGCCTTGCCTTACGTTGCCTTACCTTACGTTGCCTTACCTTACAATGCCTTACCTTACGTTGCCTTACGTTGCCTTACCTTACGTTGCTTTGCCTTACGTTGCCTTACCTTACGTTTCCTTAGGTTGCCTTACCTTACGTTGCCTTACGTTGCCTTAAGTTGCCTTGCCTTACTTTGCCTTGCCTTACGTTTCCTTACTTTGCCTTACGTAGTCTTGCCTTATGTTGCCTTACCTTACGTTGCCTTGCCTTAAGTTGCCTTACCTTACGTTGCCTTAGGTTGCCCTGCCTTACGTTTCCTTACGTTGCCTTAAGTTGCCTTGCCTTACGTTCCCTTGCCTTACGTTTCCTTACTTTGCCTTACGTTGCCTTGCCTTATGTTGCCTTGCCTTACTTTGCCTTACCTTACGTTGCCTTACGTTGCCTTACCTTACGTTGCCGTGCCTTACGTTGCCTTACGTTGCCTTACCTTACGTTGCCTTACGTTGCCTTGCCTTATGTTGCCTTATCTTACGTTGCCTTACCTTACGTTGCCTTACGTTGCCTTACGTTCCTTTGCCTTACGTTCCTTTACCTTACGTTGCCTTATGTTGCCTTACATTACGTTGCCTTGCCTTACGTTGCCTTACGTTACGTTACCTTACGTTGCCTTACATCACGTTTCCTTCGGTTGCCTTTACCTTACGTTGCCTTGCCTTACGTTGCCTTACGTTGCCTTACCTTATGTTGCCTTACCTTACGTTCACTTACATTGCCTTACCTTACGTTGCATTACGTTGCCTTACATTACGTTGCCTTACGTTGCCTTGCCTTACTTTGCCTTGCCTTACGTTGCCTTACGTTGCCTTACCTTACGTTGCCTTGCCTTACGTTGCCTTGCTTTGCCTTACCTAACATTGGCTCTACCTTACATTGCCTTACGTTGCCTTACCTTAAGTTGACTTACGTTGCCTTACGTTGCCTTACCTTATGTTACCTTGCCTTATGTTGCCTTACGTTGTCTTACATTACGTTGCCTAACGTTGCCTTACATTGCCTTGACTTACGTTGCCTTACGTTGCCTTACCTAACGTTGCCTTACGTTGCCTTATTTACGTTGCCTTACGTTGCCTTACTTTATGTTGCCTTGCCTTACGTTGCCTTACGTTGCCTTACGTTGCCTTAACTTACGTTGCCTTGCCTTACGTTGCCTTACCTTACGTTGCCTTGCCTTACGTTGCCTTAACTTACGTTGCCTTACGTTGCCTTACCTTACGTTGCCTTACGTTGCCTTACAATACATTGCCTTACTTTGCCTTACGTTGCCTTACCTTACGCTGCCTTACGATGCCTTACCTTACATTGCCTTACGTTGTCTTACCTTACGTTGCCTTACCTTACATTGCCTTACGTTGCCTTACCTTATGTTGCCTTGCCTTACGTTGCCTTACGTTGCCTTACCTTACGTTGCCTTACCTTACGTTACCTTATCTTACATTGCCTTACATTGCCTTACCTTACGTTGCCTTACCTTACGTTGCCTTGCCTGACGTTGCCTTACGTTGCCTTACCTTACGTTGCCTTATGTTGCCTTGCCTTATGTTGCCTTACCTTACGTTGCCTTACATTGCCTTACCTTACGTTGCCTTACCTTACGTTGCCTTGCCTTACGTTGCCTTACGTTGCCTTACCTTATGTTGCCTTACCTTACTTTGCCTTACTTTGCCTTACGTTGCCTTGCCTTACGTTGCCTTGCCGTTCGTTGCCTTAACTTAAGTTGCGTTGCGTTGCCTTACCTTACGTTGCCTTACGTTGCCTTTCATTACGTTGCCTTGCCTTACGTTGCCTTACCTTACGTTACCTTACGTTGCCTTACATTACGTTGCCTTACGTTGTCTTACCTTATGTTGCCTTACCTTACATTGACTTACGTTGCCTTATCTTTACGTTGCCTTACCTTATGTTGCCTTGCCTTACGTTGCCTTGCGTTGCCTTACTTAACGTTGGATCTACCTTACATTGCCTTACGTTGCCTTACATTACGTTGACTTACGTTGCCTTACCTTATGTTGCCTTACGTTGCCTTACCTTACGTTGCCTTGCCTTACGTTGCCTTACCTTACGTTGCCTTACGTTGCCTTACCTTACGTTCCCTTCCCTTACGTTGCCCTGCCTTACGTTGCCTTAACTTACGTTGCCTTGACTTACGTTGCCTTACGTTGCCTTACCTAACTTTGCCTTACGTTGCTTACATTACGTTGCCTTACGTTGCCTTACCTTAAGTTGCCTTGCCTTACGTTGCCTTATGTTGCCTGACCTTACGTTGCCTTACGTTGCCTTACGTTGCCTTACCTTACATTGCCTTACGTTGCCTTACATTACGTTGCCTTGCCTTACGTTGCCTTACCTTTCATTTCCTTACGCTGCCTTAGCTTACGTTACCTTACGTTGCCTTACCTTACGTTGCCTTGCCGTATGTTGCCTTAGGTTGCCTTACCTTATGTTGCCTTTACCTCACATTGACTTACGTTGCCTTACCTTACGTTGCCTTACATTACGTTTCCTTACGTTGCCTTACCTTATGTTGCCTTGCTTTACGTTGCCTTACCTTATGTTGCCTTGCTTTACGTTGCCTTGCGTTGCCTTACCTTACGTAGCCCTACCTTACGTTGCCTTACGTTGCCTTACCTTACGTTGCCTTACGTTGCCTTACATTACGTTGCCTTACGTTGCCTTACCTTACGTTGCCTTACGTTGCCTTACCTTACGTTGCCTTACGTTGCCTCACATTACATTGCCTTACGTTGCCTTACCTTACGTTGCCTTGCCTTACGTTGCCTTACGTTGTCTTAACTTACGTTGCCTTACCTTACATTGCCTTATTATGCCTTACATTACGTTGCCTTGCCTTACGTTGCCTTACGTTGCCTCACCTTACGTTGCCTCGCCTTACGTTGCCTTACGTTGCCTTACCTTACGTTTCCTTACCTTACGTTGCCTTACCTTACGTTGCCTTACGTTACCTTACCTTACGCTGCCTTACCTTACGTTGACTTGCCTTACGTTGCCTTACGTTGCCTTGCCTTACGTTGCCTTACGTTCCCTTACCTTACGTTGCCTTACCTTGCCTTACCTTACGTTGCCTTACATTGCATTACCTTACGTTGCCTTACCTTACGTTGTCTTACGCTGCTTTACCTTACGTTACCTTACGTTGCCTTAAGTTACGGTGTCTTACGTTGCTTTACCTTTACGTTGCCTTGCCTTACGTTGCCTTACGTTGCCTTACCTTATGTTGCCTTGCCTTACGTTGCCTTGCGTTGCCTTACCTAACGTTGCTTTGCCTTACATTGCCTTAACTTACGTTGCCTTAAGTTGACTTACCTTATGTTGCCTTACGTTGCCTTGCCTTACGTTGCCTTACCTTACATTGCCTTACGTTGCCTTACCATACGTTGCCTTACCTTACGTTGCCTTACGTTGACTTACGTTGCCTTACCTTACGTTGCCTTACCTTACGTTTCCTTGCCTTACTTTGCCTTACCTTACGTTGCCTTACCTTACGTTGCCTTGCCTTACGTTGCCTTACGTTATCTTACATTACGTTGCCTAACGTTGCCTTACGTTGCCTTGACTTACGTTGCCTTACGTTGCCTTACCTAACGTTGCCTTACGTTGCCTTACCTTACGTTGCCTTGCCTTACGTTGCCTTATGTTGCCTTACCTAACGTTGCCTTACCTTACGTTGCCTTACATTGCCTTACCTAACGTTGCCTTACCTTACATTGCCTTACGTTGCCTTACATTACGTTGCCTTAACTTACGTTGCCTTACGTTGCCTTACCTTATGTTGCCTTCCGTTGCCTTACATTACGTTGCCTTACGTTGCCTTACCTTACGTTGCCTTGCCTTAAGTTGCATTACCTTACGTTGCCTTACCTAACGTTGCCTTACCTTACATTGCCTTACGTTGCCTTACCTTAATTTGCCTTACCTTACATTGCCTTATCTTACGTTGCCTTGCCTTACGTTGCCTTACGTTGCCTTTACCTTACGTTGCCTTGACTTACGTTGCCTTAGGTTGCCCTACTTTACGTTGCTTTACCTTACGTTGCCTTACCTTACGTTGCCTTGCCTTACGTTGCCTTGCCTTACGTAGCCTTACGTTGCCTTGCCTTACATTTCCTTACCTTACGTTGCCTTACCTTACGTTGCCTTAACTTACGTTGCCTTACGTTGCCTTACGTTGCCATACCTAACGTTGCCTTACCTTACATTGCCTTACCTTACATTGCCTTACGTTGCCTTACCTTACGTTGCCTTACCTTACATTGCCTTACCTTACGTTGCCTTACCTTACGTTGCCTTAACTTACGTTGCCTTACGTTGCCTTACGTTGCCTTACCTAACGTTGCCTTACCTTACATTGCCTTACCTTACATTGCCTTACGTTGCCTTAACTTACGTTGCCTTACGTTGCCTTACCTTACGTTGCCTTGCCTTACGTTGCCCTACCTTACGTTGCCTTAGGTTGCCTTACCTTACGTTTCCTTACGTTGCCTTAAGTTCCCTTGCCTTACGTTGCCTTGCCTTACGTTTCCTTACTTTGCCTTAAGTTGCCTTGTCTTATGTGGCCTTGCCTTACGTTGCCTTGCCTTAGGTTGCCTTACGTTGCCTTACGTTGCCTTAAATTACGTTGACTTGCCTTACGTTACCTTGCCTTACGTTGCATTACGTTGCCTTAATTTAAGTTTCCTTATCTTACGTTGCCTTAGCTTACGTTGCCTTACCTTAGTTTGCCTTGCAGTACGTTGCCTTACGTTAGCTTGCCTTACGTTTCCTTACGTTGTCTTACGTTGCATTGCCTTATGTTGCCTTAAGTTACGTTGCCTTACGTTGCTTTGCCTTACGTTGCCTTAACTTACGTTGCCTTATGTTGCCTTACCATACGTTGCCATTCGTTGCCTTACCTTACTCTGCCTTACGTTGCCTTACATTACGTTGCCTTACGTTGCTTTAACTTACGATGCCTTACGTTGCCTTATCTTACTTTGCCATAGCTTACGTTGCCTTACGTTGCCTTACCTTACGTTGCATTATGTTGCCTTACATTACGTTGCCTTAGGTTGCCTTACCTTATGTTGCCTTGCCTTACGTTGCCTTACGTTGCCTTGCCTTACGTTGCCTTGCCTTACGTTGCCTTACGTTGCCTTACCTTAAGTGGCCTTGCCTTACGTTGCCTTACGTTGCCTTACCTTACGTTGCCTTACGTTGCCTTCCTTTCGTTGCCTTGCCTTACGTTTCCTTACGTTGCCTTACCTTACGTGGCCTAACATTGCGTTAGCTTACGTTGCCTTGCTTTAAGTTGCCTTACGTTTCCTTACCTTACGTTCCTTGCCTTACGTTGCCTTGCCTTACGTTGCCTTACCTTACGTTGCCTTACGTTGCCTTGACTTACGTTCCTTTACCTTACGTTGCCCTACCTTACGTTGCCTTACGTTGCCTTACCTTACGTTGCCTTACCTTACGTTGCCTTACCTTACGTTGCCTTACGTTGCCTTACGTTGCCTTGCCTTACGTTGCCTTTCCTTACGTTGCCTTTACCTTACGTGCCTTACGCTTCCTTACCCTACGTTGCCTTACGTTGCCTTACCTTACGTTGCCTTACGTTGCCTTAACTTACGTTGCCTTACCTTACGTTTCCTTGCCTTACGTTGCCTTACCTTATTTTGCCTTACTTTGCCTTGCCTTACGTTGCCTTACGTTGCCTTACCTTATGTTGCCTTGCCTTACGTTGCCTTACGTTGCATATCCTAACTTTGCCTTGCAGTACGTTGCCTTACGTTGCCTTGCCTTACGTTGCCTTACGTTTCCTTACGTTGCCTTGCCTTACGTTGCCTTACATTACGTTGCCTTACGTTGCCTTACCTTACGTTGCCTTGCCTTACGTTGCCTTACGTTGCCTTACGTTGCCTTGCCTTACGTTGCCTTACATTACGTTGCCTTACGTTGCCTTACCTTACGTTGCCTAGCCTTACGTTGCCTTACGTTGCCTTATCTTATGTTACCTTGCCTTACGTTGCCTTACCTTACGTTGCCTTACCGTACGTTGCCTAACATTACCTTACCGTACGTTGCCTTGCTTTAAGTTGCCTTACGTTGCCTTACCTTACGTTCCTTGCCTTACGTTGCCTTCCCTTACGTTGCCTTACCTTACGTTTCCTTACGTTGCCTTACCTTACGTTGCCTTAGGTTGCCTTACCTTACGTTGCCTTGCCTTACGTTGCCTTGCTTTGCCTTACCTTAGGTTGCATTACCTTACGTTGTCTTTCCTTACGTTGCCTTGCTTTGCCTTACCTTACGTTGCCTTACGATGCTTACGTTGCCTTACCTTACGTTACCTTGCCTTACGTTGCCTTACGTTGCCTTACCTTACGCTGCGTTACCTTAAGTTGCCTTACCTTACGTTGCCTTACCTTACGTTGCCTTACCTTACGTTGCCTTTCGTTCCTTACCTTAAGTTGCATTGCAGTACGTTGCCTTACGTTGCCTTGCCTTACGATGCCTTACGTTGCCTTACGTTTCCTTGCCTTAAGTTGCCTTACGTTGCCTTGCCTTACGTTGCCTTACCTTAAGTTACGTTGCCTTAAGTTGCCTTACCTTACGTTGCCTTACGTTGCCTTACCTTACGTTGCCTTACGTTACCTCACATTACGTTGCCTGACATTGCCTTACCTTACGTTGCCTTGCCTTACGATGCCTTACCTTACGTTGCCTTACGTTACCTCACATTACGTTGCCTGACATTGCCTTACCTTACGTTGCCTTGCCTTACGTTGCCTTACCTTACGTTGCTTTAAGTTGCCTTGCCTTAAGTTGCCGTGCCTTATGTTGCCTTGCCTTACTTTGCCTTATCTTACGTTGCCTTACGTTGCCTTACCTTATGTTGCCTTGCCTTACGTTTCCTTACGTTGCCTTGCCTTACGTTGCCTTACGCTGCCTTACCGTACGTTGCCTACATTACGTTGTCTTACGTTGCCTTACCTTATGTTGCCTTACCTTACGTTGCCTTTCGTTGCCTTACGTTGCCTTACCTTACGTTGCCTTGCAGTACGTTGCCTTACGTTGCCTTGCCTTGCGTTGCCTTACGTTGCCTTACTGATGTTGTCTTGCCTTACGTTGCCTTATGTTTACTTACGTTGCCTTACGTATTCTTACGTTGCCTAACGTTGCCTTCCCTTACGTTGCCTTACTTTGCCTTACCTTACGTTGCCTTACGTTGTCTTACGTTGCCTAACGTTGCCTTGCCTTACGTTGCCTTACTTTGCCTTACCTTACGTTGCCTTACCTTACGCTGCCTTACGTTGCCTTGCCTTACGTTGCCTTACGTTGCCTTACATTACGTTGCCTTGCCTTACGTTGCCTTACCTTAAGTTGCCTTGCCTTACGTTGCCTTAAATTACGTTGCCTTACCTTACGTTGCCTTACGTTGCCTTACCTTACGTTGCCTTGCCTTACGTTGCCTTACTTTGCCTTACCTTACGTTGCCTTACGTTGCCTTACCTTACGTTGCCTTGCCTTACGTTGCCTTACCTTAAGTTGCCTTGCCTTACGTTGCCTTAAATTACGTTGCCTTATGTTGCCTTACCTTACGTTGCCTTACGTTTCCTTACGTTGCCTTACGTTGTCTTACGTTGCCTAACGTTGCCTTCCCTTAAGTTGCCTTCCCTTACGTTGCCTTACCTTACATTTCCTTGTTTCCTTAACTTACGTTGCCTTACATTGCCTTACCTTACGTTGCCTTGCCGTACGTTGCCTTATCTTACGTTGTCTTACGTTGCCTTAACTTACGTTGCCTTACGTTGCCTTACCTTACGTTGCCTTACGTTGCCTTACCTTTCCTTACGTTGCGTTACATTGCCTTACGTTGCCTTACGTTGCCTTAAGTTGTCTGACATTGCCTAACTTTGCCTTCCCTTACGTTGCCTAACTTTGCCTTGCCTTACGTTGCCTTACGTTGCCTTAACTTACGTTGCCTTACGTTGCCTTACCTTACGTTGACTTACGTTGCCTTACCTTACGTTGCCTTACGTTGCCTTACGTTGTCTTACGTTGCCTTACGTTGTCTTACCTTACGTTGCCTTGCCTTACGTTGCCTTACGTTGCCTTACCTTACTTTGCCTTTCCTTAAGTTGCCTTACCTTACGTTGTCTTAAGTTGCCTTACCTTACGTTGCCTTACGTTGCTTTAACTTACGTTGCCTTGCCTTACGTTGCCTTGCCTTACGTTGCCTTACCTTACGTTGCCTTGCCTTACTTTGCCTTAACTTAGGTTGCCTTGCCTTACGTTGCCTTACGTTGCATTACCTCACGTTGCCTTACGTTAAGTTGCCTTACATTGCCTTAGGTAGCCTTACCTTACATTGCCTTACGTTGCCTTACCTTCCTTTGCCTTACGTTGCCTTACCTTACGTTGCCTTGCCTTACGTTGCCTTATATTAAGTTGCCTTGCCTTACGTTGCCTTACCTTACGTTGCCTTACCTTACGTTGCCTTATCTTACGTTGCCTTACCTTACATTACCTTACGTTGCCTTACATTACATTGCCTTACGTTGCCTTACCTTACGTTGCCTTACGTTGCCTTACCTTACGTTGCCTTACGTTGCCTTACCTTACATTGCCTTGCCTTACGTTGTCTTACGTTGCCTTTCCTTACGTTACCTTGCCTTACGTTGCCTTACCTTACGTTGCCTTATGCTTCCTTGCCTTACGTTGCCTTACATTACGTTGCCTTACGTTGCCTTAACTTACTTTGCCTTACGTTGCATTACCTTACGTTGCCTTACTTTGCATTACCTTACGTTGCCTTACGTTTCCTTTACCTTATGTTGCCTTTAACTTACGTTGCCTTACGTTGCCTTACCTTACGTTGCGTTGCAGTACGTTGCCTTACGTTGCTTTAACTTACGTTCCCTTACCTTACGTTCCCTTACGTTGCCTTACCTTACTTTGCCTTTCGTTTCCTTACGTTGCCTTGTCTTAAGTTGCCTTACATTACGTTCCCTTACGTTGCCTTACCTTAATTTGCCTTGACTTACGTTGCCTTACCTGACGTTGCCGTACGTTGCCTTAGCTTATGTTGCCTTACCTTACGTTGCCTTACGTTGCCTTAACTTACTTTGCCTTAGGTTGCCTTACCTTACGTTGCCTTACCTTATGTTGCCTTGCCTTACGTTGCCTTGCCTTACGTTGCCTTACGTTGCCTTACCTTATGTTGCCTTAAGTTGCCTTACGTTGCCTTGCCTTACGTTTCCTTGCATTACGTTGCCTTACCTTGCGTTGCCTTACCTTCCCTTACCTTACGTTGCCTTAAGTTGCCTTACGTTGCCTTACCTTACGATGCCTTGCCTTACGTTGCCTTACCTTACGTTGCCTTACGTTTCGTTACGTTGCCTTTACCTTTCCTTAAGTTGCCTTACCTTACGTTGCCTTACGTTGCCTTACCTTATGTTGCCTTTACCTTACGTTGCCTTACGTTGCCTTACCTTACGTTGCCTTGCAGTACTTTGCCTTACGTTGCCTTGACTTACGTTCCATTACCTTACGTTCCCTTACGTTGCCTTACCTTATTTTGCCTTTCGTTGCCTTACGTTGCCTTGTCTTACGTTGCCTTTCATTACGTTCCCTTACGTTGCCTTACCTTAAATTGCCTTGCCTTACGTTGCCTTTACCTTACGTTGCCGTACGTTGCCTTACCTTACGTTGCCTTACCTTACGTTGCCTTACCTTACGTTGCCTTACCTTACGTTGCCTTACCTTACATTACCTTGCCTTACATTGCCTTACGTTGCCTTACCTTACGTTGCCTTGCCTTACGTTGCCTTACCTTACGTTGCCTTGCCTTACGTTGCCTTGCCTTACGTTGCCTTACTTTGCCTTACCTAACGTTGCCTTGCCTTACGTTGCCTTACTTTGCCTTACCTTACGTAGCCTTACGTTGCCTTACCTTACGTTGCCTTACGTTGCCTTACATTACTTTGCCTTAAGTTGCCTTACCTTACGTTGCCTTACGTTGCCTTACCTTAAATTGCCTTACCTTACGTTGCCTTTACATTACGTTGCCGTACGTTGCCTTACCTTACGTTGCCTTACCTTACGTTGACTTACCTTACGTTGCCTTGCCTTACGTTGCCTTGCCTTACGTTGCCTTGCCTTACGTTGCCTTACTTTGCCTTACCTTACGTTGCCTTGCCTTACGTTACCTTGCCTCACGTATACCTTACGTTGCCTTACCTTTTGTTGCCTTACCTTACCTTGCCTTACGTTGCCTTACGTTGCCTTACCTTACGTTGCCTTGAAGTATGTTACCTTACGTTGCCTTGCCTTTACGTTGCGTTACGTTGCCTTATGTTGCCTTGCCTTACGTTGCCTTACGTTTCTTTAACTTACGTTGCCTTGCCTTACTTTGCCTTTCCTTACGTTGCCTTACGTTGCCTTGCCTTACTTTGCCTTAACTTAGGTTGCCTTGCCTTACGTTGCCTTACGTTGCCGTGCCTTACGGTGCTTTACGTTGCATTACCTTACGTTGCCTTACGTTAAGTTGCCTTACATTGCCTTAGGTAGCCTTACCTTACGTTGCCTTGCCTTACGTTGCCTTACCTTAGGTTTCCTTGCCTTACGTTGCCTTATCTTACGTTGCCTTATCTTACGTTGCCTTACCTTACATTACCTTACGTTGCCTTACATTACATTGCCTTACGTTGCCCTACCTTACGTTGCCTTACTTTGCCTTACCTTACGATGCCTTAAAATGCCTTACCTTACGTTGCCTTACGTTTTCTTACGTTGCCTAGCGTTACGTTGCCTTACCTTACGTTGCCTTACCTTGCCTTACCTTCCTTTGCCTTACGTTGCCTTACCTTACATTGCCTTGCCTTACGTTGCCTTACGTTGCCTTACCTTACGTTACCTTTCCTTACGTTGCCTTACCTTACGTTGCCTTACGCTTCCTTGCCTTTCGTTGCCTTACATTACGTTGCCTTATGTTGCCTTAACTTACTTTGCCTTATGTTGCATTACCTTACGTTGCCTTACGTTTCCTTACCTTATGTTGCCTTTACCTTACGTTGCCTTACGTTGCCTTACCTTACGTTGCGTTGCAGTACGTTGCCTTACGTTGCTTTAACTTACGTTCCCTTACCTTACGTTCCCTTACGTTGCCTTACCTTACTTTGCCTTTCGTTGCCTTACGTTGCCTTACCTTAATTTGCCTTGCCTTACGTTGCCTTACCTTACGTTGCCTTGAAGTATGTTGCCTTACGTTGCCTTGCCTTACGTTGCCTTACGATGCCTTACATTGCCTTGCCTTACGTTGCCTTGTCTTACGTTGCCTTGCCTTACGTTGCCTTACGTTGCTTTAACTTACGTTGCCTTGCCTTACTTTGCCTTACCTTACGTTGCCTTACGTTGCCTTACCTTACTTTGCCTTAACTTACGTTACCTTGCCTTACGTTGCCTTAAGTTGCCGTGCCTTACGTTGCTTTACGTTGCATTAGCTTATGTTGCCTTACTTTAAGTTGCCTTACATTGCCTTAGGTAGCCTTACCTTACGTTGCCTTGCCTTACGTTGCCTTATCTTACGTTGCCTTACCTTACATTACCTTACGTTGCCTTACATTACTTTGCCTTAAGTTGCCTTACCTTACGTTGCCTTACGTTGCCTTACCTTACGTTGCCTTAAGATACCTTACCTTACGGTGCCTTGCCTTACGTTGCCTTGTCTTATGTTGCCTTACATTACGTTCCCTAACGTTGCCTTACCTTAACTTGCCTTGCCTTACGTTGCCTTTACCTTACGTTGCCGTACGTTGCCTTACCTTACGTTGCCTTACCTTACGTTGCCTTACGTTGCCTTACGTTGCCTTACGTTGCCTTACGTTGCCTTGAAGTATGTTGCCTTACGTTGCCTTGCCTTACGTTGCGTTACGTTGCCTTACGTTGCGTTGCCTTACGTTGCGTTGCCTTACGTTGCCTTGCCTTACGTTGCCTTACGTTGCTTTAACTTACGTTGCCTTGCCTTACGTTGCCTTGCCTTACGTTGCCTTACCTTACGTTGTCTTACGTTGCCGTGCCTTACGTTGCTTTACGTTGCATTACCTCACGTTGCCTTACGTTATGTTGCCTTACATTGCCTTAGGTAACCTTACCTTACGTTGCCTTGCCTTACGTTGCCTTACCTTAAGTTGCCTTGCCTTACGTTGCCTTATCTTACGTTGCCTTACCTTACATTACCTTACGTTGCCTTACGTTGCCTTACCTTAGGTTGCCTTGCGTTGCCTTACCTTACGTTGCCTTAAAATGCCTTACCTTACGTTGCCTTAAAATGCCTTACCTTACGTTGCCTTACCTTACGTTGCCTTACGTTGCCTAGCGTTACGTTGCCTTAACTTACGTTGCCTTACATTGCCTTAGGTTGCCTTGCCTTACGTTGCCTTACCTTACGTTGCCTTGCCTTACGTTGCCTTGCCTTACGTTGCCTTACGCTTCCTTGCCTTACGTTGCCTTATGTTACGTTGCCTTACGTTACGTTGCCTTACGTTGCCTTACCTTACTTTGCCTTACGTTGCCTTATCTTACGTTGCCTTACCTTACGTTGCCTTGCAGTACGTTGCCTTACGTTGCTTTAACTTACGTTCCCTTACCTTACGTTCCCTTACGTTGCCTTACCTTACTTTGCCTTTCGTTGCCTTACGTTGCCTTGTCTTACGTTGCCTTACATTACGTTCCCTTACATTGCCTTACCTTAATTTGCCTTGCCTTACGTTGCCTTACCTTACGTTGCCGTACGTTGCCTTACCTTATGTTGCCTTACCTTACGTTGCCTTACGTTGCCTTAACTTACTTTGCCTTAGGTTGCCTTACCTTACGTTGCCTTACCTTACGTTGCCTTGCCTTACGTTGCCTTGCCTTACGTTGCCTTACGTTGCCATAACTTACGTTGCCTTTCCTTACGTTGCCTTACATTGCCTTACCTTACTTTGCCTTACGTTGCCTTACCTTACGTTGCCTTACCTTACGTTGCCTTATGTTGCATTAACTTACGTTGCCTTACGTTGCCTTACCTTACGTTGCCTTGCCTTACGTTGCCTTACGTTGCCTTACCTTACGTTGCCTTAAGTTGCCTTACGTTGCCTTACCTTACGATGCCTTGCCTTACGTTGATTACCTTACGTTGCCTTACGTTTCCTTACGTTGCCTTACGTTTCCTTACGTTGCCTTTACCTTTCCTTACGTTGCCTTACGTTGACTTACCTTCCTTTGCCTTACGTTTCCTTACCTTACGTTGCCTTGCCTTACATTGCCTTACCTTACATTGCCTTGCCTTACGTTCCCTTACCTTACGTTGCCTTACGTTGCTTTACGTTACCTTACCTTACGATGCCTTTACCTTATGTTGCCTTACCTTACGTTGCCTTACGTTGCCTTACCTTACGTTACCTTGCCTTACGTTGCCTCTACCTTACGTTGCCTTACCTTACGATGCCTTACGCTTCCTTGCCTTACGTTTCCTTACCTTACGTTGCCTTACCTTACGTTGCCTTACGTTACCTTAACTTACGTTGCCTTTACCTTATGTTGCCTTACCTTACGTTGCCTTACGTTGCCTTACCTTACGTTACCTTGCCTTACGTTGCCTTACCTTACGATGCCTTACGCTTCCTTGCCTTACGTTGCCTTATATTACGTTTCCTTACGTTGCCTTACCTTACTTTGCCTTCCGTTGCCTTACCTTACGTTGCCTTACGTTTCCTTACCTTATGTTGCCTTTACCTTACGTTGCCTTGCAGTACGTTGCCTTACGTTGCCTTAACTTACGTTCCATTACCTTACGTTCCCTTACGTTGCCTTACCTTATTTTGCCTTTCGTTGCCTTACGTTGCCTTACGTTGCCTTGTCTTACTTTGCCTTACATTACGTTCCCTTACGTTGCCTTACCTTAAGTTGCCTTGCCTTACGTTGCCTTTACCTTACGTTGCCGTACGTTGCCTTACCTTACATTGCCTTACCTTACGTTGCCTTACCTTACTTTGCCTTGCCTTACATTGCCTTACGTTGCCTTACCTTACGTTGCCTTGCCTTACGTTGCCTTGCCTTACGTTGCCTTACTTTGCCTTGCCTTACTTTGCCTTACTTTGCCTTACCTTACGTTGCCTTGCCTTACGTTGCCTTACTTTGCCTTACCTTACGTTGCCTTACGTTGCCTTAACTTACGTTGCCTTACGTTGCCTTACGTTGCCTTGCCTTACGTTGCCTTGCCTCACGTAGACCTTACGTTGCCTTACCTTTTGTTGCCTTACCTTACCTTTCCTTACGTTGCGTTACATTGCCTTACGTTGCCTTGCCTTAAGTTGCCTTACGTTGCTTTAACTTACGTTGCCTTGCCTTACTTTGCCTTAACTTACGTTGCCTTGCCTTACGTTGCCTTATATTACGTTGCCTTAGCTTACATTACCTTACGTTGCCTTACATTAGATTGCCTTACGTTGCCTTAACTTACGTTGCCTTAACTTACGTTGCCTTACATTGCCTTACGTTGCCTTACCTTACGTTGCCTTACCTTACGTTGCCTTAACTTACGTTGCCTTACATTGCCTTATGTTGCCTTACCTTACGTTGCCTTACCTTACGTTGCCTTACGTTGCCTTACCTTACATTGCCTTGCCTTACGTTTCCTTACGTTGCCTTATCTTACGTTACCTTGCCTTACGTTGCCTTACCTTACGTTGCCTTACGCTTCCTTGCCTTACGTTGCCTTACATTACGTTGCCTTACGTTGCCTTAACTTACTTTGCCTTACGTTGCATAACCTTACGTTGCCTTACGTTTCCTTACCTTATGTTGCCTTTACCTTACGTTGCCTTACGTTGCGTTACCTTACGTTGCGTTGCAGTACGTTGCCTTACGTTGCTTTAACTTACGTTCCCTTACCTTACGTTCCCTTACGTTGCCTTACCTTACTTTGCCTTTCGTTGCCTTACGTTGCCTTAAGTTGCCTTGTCTTACGTTGCCTTACATTATGTTCCCTTACGTTGCCTTACCTTAATTTGCCTTGCCTTACGTTGCCTTACCTTACATTGCCTTGAAGTATGTTGCCTTACGTTGCCTTGCCTTACGTTGCCTTGCCTTACTTTGCCTTACATTGCTTTAACTTACGTTGCCTTGCCTTACTGTGCCTTACCTTACGTTGCCTTACCTTACTTTGCCTTAACTTACGTTGCCTTGCCTTACGTTTCTTTACGTTGCATTAGCTTATGTTGCCTTACTTTAAGTTGCCTTACATTGCCTTAGGTAGCCTTACCTTACGTTGCCTTGCCTTACGTTGCCTCACCTTACGTTGACTTGCCTTACGTTGCCTTGCCTTACGTTGCCTTACCTTACATTACCTTACGTTGCCTTACATTACTTTGCCTTAAGTTGCCTTACCTTACGTTGCCTTACGTTGCCTTACCTTACGTTGCCTTAAAATGCCTTACCTTACGTTGCCTTACCTTACGTTGCCTTACGTTTCCTTACGTTGCCTAGCGTTACGTTGCCTTAACTTACGTTGCCTTACATTGCCTTAGGTTGCCTTGCCTTACGTTGCCTTACCTTACGTTGCCTTACGTTGCCTTACATTACATTGCCTAGCCTTACGTTGCCTTACCTTACGTTACCTTGCCTTACGTTGCCTTGTCTTATGTTGCCTTACATTACGTTCCCTTACGTTGCCTTACCTTAAGTTGCCTTGCCTTACGTTGCCTTTACCTTACGTTGCCGTACGTTGCCTTACCTTACGTTGCCTTACCTTACGTTGCCTTACCTTACGTTGCCTTACCTTACATTGCCTTACCTTACATTGCCTTACGTTGCCTTGCCTTACGTTGCTTTACGTTGCATTAGCTTATGTTGCCTTACTTTAAGTTGCCTTACATTGCCTTAGGTAGCCTTACCTTACGTTGCCTTGCCTTACGTTGCCTCACCTTACGTTGACTTGCCTTACGTTGCCTTGCCTTACGTTGCCTTACCTTACATTACCTTACGTTGCCTTACATTACTTTGCCTTAAGTTGCCTTACCTTACGTTGCCTTACGTTGCCTTACCTTACGTTGCCTTAAAATGCCTTACCTTACGTTGCCTTACTTTACGTTGCCTTACGTTTCCTTACGTTGCCTAGCGTTACGTTGCCTTAACTTACGTTGCCTTACATTGCCTTAGGTTGCCTTGCCTTACGTTGCCTTACCTTACGTTGCCTTACGTTGCCTTACCTTACATTGCCTTGCCTTACGTTGCCTTGTCTTATGTTGCCTTACATTACGTTCCCTTACGTTGCCTTACCTTAAGTTGCCTTGCCTTACGTTGCCTTTACCTTACGTTGCCGTACGTTGCCTTACCTTACGTTGCCTTACCTTACGTTGCCTTACCTTACGTTGCCTTACCTTACGTTGCCTTACCTTACATTGCCTTACCTTACATTGCCTTACGTTGCCTTACCTTACGTTGCCTTACCTTACGTTGCCTTGCCTTACGTTGCCTTACGTTGCCTTACCTTACGTTGCCTTACGTTTCCTTACCTTGCGTTGTCTTACGTTGCATTACCTTACGTTGCCTTACGTTGCCTTGCCTTACGTTGCCTTACCTTACGTTGCCTTACGTTGCCTTACCTTACGTTGCCTTACCTTACGTTGCCTTACGCTTCCTTGCCTTACGTTGCCTTACATTACGTTTCCTTACGTTGCCTTTACCTTACGGTGCCTTACGTTGCCTTACCTTACGTTGCCTTGCAGTACGTTGCCTTACGTTGCCTTATCTTACGTTGCCTTATCTTTCGTTCCCTTACCTTACGTTCCCTTACGTTTCCTCACCTTACTTTGCCTTTCGTTGCCTTACGTTTCCTTGTGTTACGTTGCCTTACATTACGTTCCCTTACGTTGCCTTACCTTAAGTTGCCTTGCCTTACGTTGCCTTTACCTTACGTTGCCGTACGTTGCCTTAACTTACGTTGCCTGACCTTACGTGCCTTACCGTACGTTGCCTTTCCTTACGTTGCCTTACGTTTCCTTACCTTACGTTGCCTTACGTTGCCTTACCTTACGTTGCCTTGCCTTACGTTGCCTTACGTTGCCTTACCTTACATTGCCTTACCTTACATTGCCTTACGTTGCCTTACCTTACGTTGCCTTACCTTACGTTGCCTTGCCTTACGTTGCCTTACGTTGCCTTACCTTACGTTGCCTTACGTTTCCTTACCTTGCGTTGTCTTACGTTGCATTACCTTACGTTGCCTTACGTTGCCTTGCCTTACGTTGCCTTACCTTAAGTTGCCTTACGTTGCCTTACGTTACCTTACCTTACGTTGCCTTACCTTACGTTGCCTTGCCTTACGTTGCCTTGCCTTACGTTGCCTTACCTTACGTTGCCTTACGTTGCCTTACCTTACGTTGCCTTGCCTTAAGTTGCCTTACGTTGCCTTACCTTACGCTGCCTTAAGTTGCCTTATGTTGCCTTGTGTTACGTTGCCTTGCATTACGTTACCTTACCTTGCCTTACCTAACGTTGCGTTACGTTGCCTTACCTTACGTTTCTTTGCCTTTACGTTGCCTTACCTTACGTTGCCTTACGTTCCCTTACCTTAAGTTGCCTTCCCTTCCCTTACGTTACGTTGCCTTACCTTACGATACCTTGCCTTACGTTACCTTACCTTACGTTGCCTTACGTTGCCTTAGCTTACGTTGCCTTACGTTTCCTTACGTTGCCTTACGTTTCCTTACGTTGCCTTACCTTACGTTGCCTTACGTTGCCTTACCTTATGTTGCCTTACGTTTCCTTACGTTGCCTTACCTTACGTTGCATTACCTTACATTGCCTTACGTTGGCTTACCTTACGTTGCCTTGCCATATGTTGCCTTACGTTGCCTGACCTTACGTTGCCTTGCCTTACGTTGCCTTACGTTGCCTTAACTTACGTTGCCTTACGTTGCCTTACCTTACGTTTCCTTACGTTGCCTTACCTTACGTTGCCTTACCTTACGTTGCCTTACCTTACGTTGCCTTACCTTACGATGCCTTACGTTGCCTTACCTTACGTTTCCTTACCTTACTTTGCCTTACTTTGCCTTACCTTACGTTGCCTTGCCTTACGTTGCCTTACGTTGCCTTTACCTTACGTTGCCTTAAATTACGTTGCCTTACATTTCCTTACCTTACGTTGCCTTAAGTTGCCTTATGTTGCCTTACGTTGTCTTACGTTGCCTAACGTTGCCTTACCTTACCTTGCCTTCCCTTACGTTGCCTTCCCTTACGTTGCCTTCCCTTACGTTGCCTTACGTTGCCTTGCCTTACGTTGCCGTACGTTGCCTTGCCTTACGTTGCCTTACGTTGCCTTACCTTACGTTGCCTTACGTTGCATTACCTTACGTTGCCTTACGTTGCATTACCTTACGTTGCCTTACGTTGCATTACGTTGCCTTACCTTACGTTGCCTTAAGTTGCCTTACGTTGCCTTGCCTTACGTTGCCTTGCATTACGTTGCCTTACCTTGCGTTGCCTTACCTTGCCTTACCTTACTTTGTGTTACGTTGCCTTACCTTACGTTGCCTTACGTTCCCTTACCTTAATGTCGGAAACTACGGTAGACATGCACATCAGATGATGATCAACAAGTCTCAATTTATTAAGGATAAAGCGCTGACATATATACACTAGTTAATTAGCTCATATATATTGCAATATAAAGGCTCATCATTGGTTACATTATTTTAGTCATTTATTACAAAAGGTCTAAATACAACACAATACTGCATTATTCTGTTACGACGGCTATTATAATTATCTAAACATCAAGTTCTTAAAAAGAAACAATTACAAATATGATTATCTCAGTCTCACTACGTTCTGTACTATGATCTAAGCGGCTTTGAACTTGCTAAGCCTTGCGTTTCGGCCATAACTATTGTAACATAATAACTAAGCTTAGGTAGCCAAGCTTCGAGGGGCCTCATGACCTTTTTCTTGTAACCAAGTGCTCACAAGGTCATCCACATTTCCCCCGTTTTCTTTAAGTAAGAAAACATTGGCCTGTGACTTGTGGATTAAGTTGAGGACTAAGTTTTGCAAACAAGTCAGCAAACAAGGTAACAGGATGATTATGAACAGTATCACAATCCCTATACCTAATGCATACATAATAAATGTTCTGAGCCATTCACCCAGTCCAAAAGAGGACAACCACTTGTCTATGGGATTAGAGACCACTTTGATATTTCGTGTGTGATCTCGTAACCATTGCAGGTGCTGGTGAATTGACTTAGAATTAGAAGACAAATTAAAACAACACATTTCTTCAAAATTTTCACAACTATGACCTTGAGCCAATAGTAAAAAATTAATGGCAGCTCTGTTTTGTAAAATTTGGTGTCTCAAACTATCCATATCTTGTACCATTTCAGACAAAATTTCAGTAGTTACATTAGATTGTTTTACAATCCAACATGCCAATTTCCCTAAAGTATTCAATGCATGTGCTGTACCCACACCAGGTACAAGGGATGCAAAAATTCGGGCTGTCGGACCCCAAAGTTCCACTTGATCATTACAGTCAGGTGATAACGCTGCTATGGAGCGTTTGAGACGATGGTTAGGAAAAAGAGAATGAATTTCAGACACATTTGGGGCAAATAAACCCAGTTTTCCTAAGTAACAGGGGCCTCTCATAGGGTTTTGGGGAATTCCTTGCCAAGCACGGTTTCCACATATCAAATAAAGATCATGGGGCAATTTCATCGCAGTGCGGTTTGCCCAAATTATGGTCTGATTCTTTGCCCATCCATAAGAAGGTCCACCACACATATATGTGGCATTCCAAAAAGGCCATTCTTTAGGTGTTAACCACATTAGTTTGTCAGTTTTCTTATAAATATAAAACCCTAATTTAAAACATCCATATTCATTGGCTGTTCTATTCAACATGCGACTGCCTAACAGTTTGATCTCTTGGGGATCCCAAGGTAAAGAAACATTTAATCCTGCTAACAAACGGGCAGCACATTCATCCTGCCTCGTATGAACATCACAATTCCCTCTGGTCAGACCCTTAAAGTCTGACTCGTTGAACCCCGGAATTCCAAGTAGGCAAGTTTGAAAAGGGTCGGTGGCGGATGCCAAAGAGAGACAAAAGGAGGTTACACCCGTTTTGTTTGCCCAAGTTACCCATAAGTTAGTTCTTGGACTGATGTGACCTTGGGTCGACGACACAATCATGAGAACTAGGATCTCAATCCACGTCATTATCAGAATTCGGGAGCATGTTTTCAGTAGTTGCAACATTCGGTGCAGCCTTCGGTGCAGCCTTCGTCCACCTTGCTGGGACCCAGATAGGACCTTCACCTAAACCAACATCCCATTTGTGACTATGAATGTGCAAAATACAAAATGCATTTTCCCTTTGTTTAATTGCCCTTTGTAATTGGAGAAATAACTCATATAGTCTTTTGTTTTGAACCATTTTGATAAAGGCGTCTTCAATACGTTCCACAATTCCTGCAACATATAATGAGTCTGTGACAATGTTTAAAGGATCAGTCAAAGTCATCAATGCCCAAATCACAGCAGATAGTTCCAAGGTTTGTAGAGAGTCCGTTTCTTCTGCAGGCAAAATATGATGTTGCCATTTTCCGTCTTGCTGCCACGTTATGGCTGCAGTTCGAGATTTCCTTCCTGCGTCAGTATACGCGGTGATGGCTTGGGGAATTGGATCCCGTTTTCTTTTTGGACAGGCAAACCAGCGCCATTTCCCCATCCATTGTAGCAGGGGTGATTTAAATAAATTTATGTTGACGCTAGCTGAGGTACCCAAAAGGGCTTCCTGAAGGTCTTCGCTGTTGTCAAGATACCACTGGAGAGTGTCTTTAGAGTTCATCGGGATATGTATCATGGTAGGTTCACGACCATGAAGTTGCAAAACTCTTTCACGGCCTCTTTTAATAAGATGAGCTAATACTTCAACTTGTTGGACTAATGTCTTCGTTTGTTGTAGACTTGGAGACATCCATTCTAAAACACTCAGTTCTGTTCCTTGTGATGAAATCTGAGCGATGGCTCCTAATAAATGATGCTGGCCCAGCCATATGAGTAGGCTGAGTTCCTGTGATGAGATAAAACGAGACGTACAGCCAGTTGTTATCCTATCTGCTATTTGCTGTATGACACACTTCTGCTCTAGAGTTACTGAAATTGCTTGAGCAGGATTTGTGCCTTGTAGTAATGGTCGTAGAGTGTCTAAAAGTTCATTGGGAATGCCCACAATAGGTTTCAACCACTGTAGGTCTCCCAAGAGACGTTGAGCATCATTTAATGTTTTCAGATTCAAATTCAACTGAATCTTTTGAGGAGATACTGTACGTTCTGTTAAAGTCCAACCTAAGTATTTCCATGGCGAAGAGCGCTGTATTTTTTCAGGAGCGATGATCAATTTTGAATGAGCAAGTGTTTGCCGAATTGTATTTACTTGTTTGTCTGTAAAAGGTGTTGCTTGTGCAAATAATATATCGTCCATGTAATGATAGATAATCACTGATTTCCAATGTTTCCGGAGTGGTTGAAGAGCAGCATCAACATATAGCTGGCATAAGGTCGGGCTATTTCTCATACCTTGAGGCAATACTGTCCATTCAAAGCGTTGATCTGGACCTTCTCTATTCAAAGAGGGTAATGTAAATGCAAAACGTCTTGTGTCTTTTGGGTGCAAATCAATAGTGAGAAAACAATCTTTCAGGTCTATGATCAGTAGAGGCCAATCTTGAGGGAGCATAGATGGATTTGGGAGGCCTGGTTGCAAGGCCCCCATAGGTTCCATTTGCTCATTCACAGCTCTTAGATCATGCAAAAGACGATATTTTCCTGACTTTTTCTTGATAACAAAGATAGGAGTATTCCAGGGACTAGTAGATAATTTTAAATGTCCTTGCTGAAGTTGTTCCTGCACCAAATGATGTGCTTGCTGAAGGCTTTCCCGTTTTAAAGGCCATTGCTTAACCCATACTGGTGTATCAGTTGTCCAAGTTATGGGAATTGGGAAAGACCAAGCAATGGCTACAAGGTTAAAGGGTGCTCATTTGTGAGAACCAGTCCCAATTGAGCGAGAATATCTCGGCCAACTAAACATTGAACAGTAGGTGGCAGCTGAACTATTGAAAAAACAGCAGAGACTTTCCGGCCATCAATTTTTACAGTCACGGTAGGTGATTGTTGGGCCAGTGTTAGACCCCCAACTCCAGAAACTGTTACCGTAGCTGGCTGAATTGGCCAATCAGAAGGCCAAAATTGTGGGGCAATTATACTAGAATCCGCCCCAGTGTCAAAAAGTCCTAACAATGTAGTATGAGTTCCTTGATAGGTCACTGTAACTTTACGTTTAGGACGCTCTGAGAGGTTCATTGTTAACAGCGTGAGTCCTCCTGTAGAACCAAATCCTTTGTCTTCTCGGGGAAAAGTAGAAATTGGAGTCAGCTTGTTGGTTAATTGTGGCATTGGTATCAATTGAGCAATTCGTTGTCCCTTGCGAATACAAACAGGTGGAAACGGCGTATGGGCCATAATCATGATTTCTCCGGTGTAGTCAGCATCAATGAGTCCAGGGAGTACAAAAAGTCCCAACATTGAAGCGGAGGATCTCTCAATTAACAGTGCTCCTACTTGTTGTCCATCAATTTTTAGCGGTCCGATGATTCCAGTTGAGATCTTGTGTGGCTGGTTCGTCAGCAAATTAGTATCTACTGAGGCTGCCAAGTCGAGCCCAAGGCTGCCTCGGGTTGCTGGCGAAAGTGTAGAGGCAGTGCTGGTTGAGCAGCGGCCACTTGTGTCGTCGCACGGAAGCTGCGAGTCACGCTCCCATTGAAGTTTCCCGATCTGCGGCGACAAGCTCCAGTATTGTGTGTATCAGATCGGCATCGGGCACACCATATTCCTGTTGCTGCACATTCTCGCCGAGTGTGTCCGAGCACTCCACAACGATAACATTTCGGCCGGCCTCTGGGTTGTGCATTCCTTGTTTGCGCAGCGGACACTTGGAGAGGTGCAAGAGCAGCTAACACTTGTGGTTGAGAGGCTTTTGCCTGTTCCTGTAATCCCTGTCCTAACTCTTTAATAGCTTCAACTACAAAGGCTTGTGGACCCACTGGAATGTGAGACATTTTCTCTAATGCTTCCTCAATGGTCCAATTAGCTCCCAACGTGTTTAACACATTACGTGTAGTGGCATTACAATTTTGCAAGGCGCATTGTTTTAACAATGCTCCTTTCATGAAATCTTGCACTCCTGCACGTTCAATAGCAGAAGCAACTTTGTCTATAAAGGTACCAAAATGCTCGTCATGACCTTGTTTAATTCCCATGTAAAATGGTACACCACCCGGATCCTTTACACGAGTAATTGCCAACCGAACAAGGCGCATATCTTCACGTAGTTTATCTGGGCCGATAAGTGCCTGAGCCTCCGTTCGCAAAAATGGTCCCAGACCCATTAATTCCTCCATAGTTATATCATAAAGGGGATCTGCTGGGTCTCGCTGCACAGCTAGACATTGATTTACCAAAGTTTGCCAATGAGCATTAAAAAGCAGTTGTTGATGTGGTGAAAAAAGGAGGCGAACCACTCCTCTGCAGTCGGAGGGCAATAATAACTGTGTATCCCATATATAATCTAACATTTGTTTAACGGGTTCACTGCTCACTCCAAACTGACTAACAGTGGATCAGAGCTGTGATAAAAGCTTCCAGTCTAGGGCTGTTACAGTAGCATTCAATCCGCCGCCGGGCAAGGGATGATAAATTACTGGGCACGTCAACTGAGCAGCCGCGTGAAACACATCAGCATCTCCCGTATCTACACCCTCTCTAGCTAAAGTTGCCCATGCTTCTCGATGCTCCCTTGCCATGGCTTCGGCCAAATCCGATTCAGCACCAGGCAAGGTATCACCCTTCGGGCTAGGAGACGTGGTAGATACCTTGATAGGGGTTGGAATAGAATCAGAGGGGAGTGGATCTGGTGGTGAGTCTACTGCCGGGAAAGTAGCAGCTGGCAGAGAATGTGGAGGCACCGCCAGGGGCGCAGAGGGAACAACTGCATCAGGAGGCGGAGGAGGTCGAGGGGGAGGTAGAACAACAGTATTTGTGCTGGGAGGTAAAATAGGAACCTGCATCCAGTCAGAGATATAAGACTTATTTTTATCTTGCGCGGCTGTGGCATGCACGGCGGCTTTTTGTTCTGCCTGGTACTGTAACAGCTCATTATGTATAATTTTCCATGCTTTACCGAACTTCTTTGCGGTTTTGTCCCCATCAATTGCTGCCTCCCATAATTTATCTCCGAATTTGCGCCATTCAGACAACTTGTGTACAGTATGCGGGTTTTGAAAACAACCCTGCTCTTGACCATATGCTAATAAATTTGGAAGTTCCTTTTTTAAATCTACATCTTTGACCTGCCGCTTAGTTAAGAAACAGGTAAATAAATCATATGCTGCTTGCCTCTCCATACCTTAAAACGTCAGCGCTGTTGCGGCTCTCCAAGGTCTCGGCAGCACGTATCGACCAGGCTCGTCTATACGGTCACCTGGGGCTCGGCGCGGTTCCTCCTGCGCTTATAGCCGTCCTCGCCGCGTAAGGACTCGAACCACTCGTCGTTCCGCCGTGGCAACAAGGCTCGTATATACGGTCACCTTTATCACGTCGGGGTCACCATTTGTCGGAAACGACGGGAGACATGCACATCAGATGATGATCAACAAGTCTCAATTTATTAAGGATAAAGCGCTGACATATATACACTAGTTAATTAGCTCATACATATTGCAAAATAAAGGCTCATCATTGGTTACATTATTTTAGTCATTTATTACAAAAGGTCTAAATACAACACAATACTGCATTATTCTGTTACGACGGCTATTATAATTATCTAAACATCAAGTTCTTAAAAAGAAACAATTACAAACATGATTATCTCAGTCTCACTACGTTCTGTACTATGATCTAAGCGGCTTTGAACTTGCTAAGCCTTGCGTTTCGGCCATAACTATTGTAACATAATAACTAAGCTTAGGTAGCCAAGCTTCGAGGGGCCTCATGACCTTTTTCTTGTAAACAAGTGCTCACAAGGTCATCCACACCTTAAGTTGCCTTACCTTCCCTTACCTTACATTGCCTTACGTTACCTTACCTTACGATGCCTTGCCTTATGTTGCCTTACCTTACGTTGCCTTACGTTGCCTTAGCTTACGTTGCCTTGCCTTACGTTTCCTTACGTTGCCTTACCTTACGTTGCCTTAGGTTGCCTTACCTTACGTTGCCTTAGCTTACGTTGCCTTGCCTTACGTTGCCTTACGACGCCTTACCTTACGTTGCCTTGCCTTACGTTGCCTTACCTTACGTTGCTTACGTTGCCTTACGTTACCTTACATTACGTTGCCTTTACCTTATGTTGCCTTAACTTACGTTGCCTTACGTTCCCTTACGTTGCCTTACATTGCCTTGCCTTACGTTGCCTTAGGTTGCCTTACCTTACTTTGCCTTACGTTGCCTTACCTTACGTTGCCTTTCCTTAAGTTGCCTTACGTTGACTTACTTTACGTTACCTTGTATTACGTTGCCTTACCTTACGTTGCCTTACGTTGCCTTACCTTACGTTGCCTTACATTACATTGCCTAACATTGCCTTACCTTACGTTGCCTTGCCTTATGTTGCCTTACGTTGCCTTACCTTACGTTGCCTTACGTTGCCTTGCCTTACGTTGCTTTGCCTTACGTTGCCTTGCCTTACTTTGCCTACCTTATGTTGCCTTATGTTGCCTTACCTTATGCTGCCTTACCTTACCTTGCCTTACGTTGCCTTACGTTGCCTTGCCTTACGTTGCCTTACCTTACGTTGCCTTACCTTACGTTGCCGTGCCTTACTTTGCCTTTACCTTACGTTGCCTTACGTTGCCTTACCTTACGTTGCCTTAACTTACGTTGCCTTGCCTTACGTTGCCTTACGTTGCCTTGCCTTACGTTGCCTTACATTGCCTTACCTTAGGTTGCCTTGCCTTAGGTTGCCTTATGTTGCCTTGCCTTACGTTGCCTTGCCTTATGTTTCCTTGCCTTATGTTGCCTTACGTTGCCTTAACTTACGTTGCCTTACCTTATTTTTGCCTTACGTTGCCTTACCTTACGTTGTCTTACGTTGCCTTACCTTACGTTGCTTTACCTTACGTTGCCTTAGGTTTCCTTACTTACGTTGCCTTACCTTACGTTGCTTTACGTTGCCTTACCTTACGTTGCCTTACCTTACGTTGCTTTACGTTGCCTTACCTTACGTTGCCTTAAGTTGCCTTTCCTTACGTTGCCTTACGTTGCCTTACCTTACGTTGCCTTACTTTGCCTTAAATTACGTTGCCTTGCCTAACGTTGCCTTACCTTACGTTGCCTTGCCTTTCGTTGCCTTACATTACGTTGCCTTACGTTGCCTTACCTTACGTTGCCTTACCTTAGGTTGCCTTACCTTTACGTTGCCTTATCTTACGTAGTCTTACCTTACGTTGCCTTACCTTAAGTTGCCTTACCTTATGTTGCCTTACGTTGCCTTACCTTAGCTTACGTTGCCTTACCTTAGGTTGCCTTACCTTACGTTGCCTTACCTTACCTTACATTGCCTTACGTTGCCTTACGTTACGTTGCCTTGCCTTAACTTACGTTGCCTTACCTTACGTTGCCTTGCGTTGCCTTAACTTACGTTGCCTTGCCTTACGTTGCCTTACGTTGCCTTGCCTTACGTTGCCTTACATTGCCTTACCTTACGTTGCCTTGCCTTACGTTGCCTTACGTTGCCTTACCTTACGTTCCCTTGCCTTGCCCTCTCTTAAGTTGTCTTATGACGCCTTACCTTGCCTTACCTTCCCTTGCCTTGCCTTGCCTTACGTTGCCTCACGTTGCCTTACCTTAACTTACGTTGCCTTACGTTGCCTTACCTTACCTTACGTTGCCTTGCCTTACGTTGCCTTAAGTTGCCTTACCTTACGTTACGTTGCCTTACATTGCCTTGCGTTAAGTTTCCTTGCCTTACGTTGCCTTACCTTACGTTGCCTTACCTTAAGTTTCCTTGTCTTACATTACGTTGCCTTACCTTACGTTGCCTTACCTTACGTTGCCTTACCTTACGTTTCCTTGCCTTACCTTACGTTGCCTTACGTTGCCTTAACTTACGTTGCCTTACCTTACCTTACGTTGCCTTACCTTAAGTTGCCTTAATTACGTTCCTTTATGTTGCCTTACCTTACGTTGCCTTACGTTGCCTTACCTTACGTTGCCTTAACTTACGTTGCCTTACGTTGCCTTAGCCAACGTTGCCTTAGGTCGCCTTACCTTACGTTGCCTTATGTTGCCTTTACCTTACGTTGCCTTACATTGCCTTACCTTACCTTAGGTTGCCTTACCTTACCTTACGTTGCCTTACCATACGTTGCCTTAAGTTGCCTTACCTTACGTTGCCTTACCTTATGTTGCCTTGCCATACCTTGCCTTACCTTACGTTGCCTTACCTTACGTAGCCTTACCTTACATTGCCTTACGTTGCCTTACCTTACGTTGCCTTATGTTGCCTTACCTTACGTTGCCTTACCTTACGTTGCCTTACCCTACGTTGCCTTAAGTTGCCTTACCTTAAGTTGCCTTACCTTAAGTTGCCTTACCTTAAGTTGCCTTACCTTACGTTGCCTTACGTTGCCTTGCCTTACGTTGCCTTAAATTACGTTGCCTTACGTTGCCTTACCTTACGTTGCCTTACCTTACGTTGCCTTGCCTTACGTTGGTTTACCTTACCTTACGTTGCCTTATCTTACCTGACGTTGCCTTGCCTTATGCTGCCTTACCTTACGTTGCCTTGCGTTGCCTTACCTTAACTTACGTTGCCTTGCCTTACTTTGCCTTACCTTACCGTACGTTGCCTCACCTTACGTTTCTTACGTTGCCTTAACTTACGTTGCCTTACGTTGCCTTTACCTTACGTTGCCTTACCTTACCTTTCGTTGCCTTACCTTACGTTGCCTTACGTTGCCTTATTTTGCCTTACCTTACGTTGCCTTACGTTGCCTTACTTTACGTTGCCTTGCCTTACCTTACGTTACCTTACCTTACCTTGCCTTACCTTACCTTACTTTTCCTTACCTTGCCTTACCTTGCCTTGCCTTACCTGACTTTACGTTAAGTTGCCTTACCTTACCTTCTTTACCTTACCTTGCCTTACCTTACCTTACCTTCCTTTACCTTACCGTACCTTACCTTACTTTACCTTACCTTAACTTACTTTACCTTACCTTGCCTTACCTTACCTAACCTTCCCTTCCTTAACTTTTCTTACCTTACCTTACCTTGCCTTTTTTACTTTACCTTGCCTTTCCTTACTTTACCTTACCTTGCCTTACCTTACCTTACTTTACCTTGCCTTGCCTTACCTTACTTTACCTTACCTTGCCTTGCCTTGCCTTGTCTTAGTTTACCTAACCTTGCCTTGCCTTACTTTACCTTACCTTGCCTTGCCTTACGTTACCTTACCTTGCCTTACCTTACCTTATTTACCTTCCCTTCCCTTTCCTTCCTTAAATTTTTTACCTTACCTTGCCTTGCCTTACTTCACCTTACCTTGACTTGCCTTACGTTACCTTACATTGTCTTACCTTACCTTACTTTACCTTTCCTTGCCTTGCCTAACTTTACCTTACCTTACCTTACCTTGTCTAACCTTGCCTTACCTTACTTTAACTTACCTTGCCTTACCTTGCCTTACCTTAAGTTACCTTACCTTACCTTCCCTTACTTTACTTTACCTTACCTTGCCTTACCTTACTTTCCCTTCCCTTCCCTTCCTTAACTTTTCTTACCTTACATAACCTTACCTTACCTTACTTTACCTTGCCTTACCTTAACTTACTTTACCTTACCTTGCCTTACCTTACATTACTTTACCTTACCTTGCCTTACCTTACTTTCCCTTCCCTTCCGTTCCTTAACTTTTCTTAACTTACCTTCCCTTACCTTACTTTACCTTACCTTGCCTTACCTTACCTTACTTTACCTTACCTTGCCTTACCTTACTTTACCTTACCTTGCCTTCCCTTCCCTTCCTTAACTTTTCTTACCTTACCTTCCCTTACTTTAACTTCCCTTCCCTTCCCTTCCCACCCCTTCCTTAACTTTTCTTACCTTCCCTTCCCTTAACTTACCTTATTTTACCTTACCTTTCCTTACCTTACCTTACTTTACCTTACCTTGCCTTACCTTACCTTACTTTACCTTACCTTGCCTTCCCTTCCTTAATTTTTCTTACCTTCCCTTCCCTTACCTTAACTTGCCTTCCCTTACCTTACCTTACATTACCTTACCTTGCCTTACTTTACCTTGCCTTACCTTCACTTCCCTTACTTTACCTTACCTTGCCTTACCTTACCTTGCCTTACCTTCACTTCCCTTACTTTACCTTACCTTGCCTTACCTTACCTTACTTTACCTTACCTTGCCTTACCTTACCTCACTTTACCTTACTTTACCTTACCTTGCCTTACCTTACGTTACCTTAATTTACCTTACCTTGCCTTACTTTACCTTACCTTGCCTTACTTTACCTTACTTTACCTTATTTTTCCTTACCTTGCTTTACTTTACCTTTCCTTGCCTTACCATGCCTTACCTTCCCTTCCTTAACTTTTCTTACCTTACCTTACCTTACTTTACCTTAACTTGCCTTACTTTACCTTACCTTATCTTGCCTTACTTTACTTTTCCTTGCCTTACCTTGCCTTCCCTTCCCTTCCTTAACTTTTCCTACCTTCCCTTCCCTTCCTTTCCCTTACTTTACCTTACCTTGCCTTACCTTACCTTACTTTACTTTACTTTGCCTTAAATTACCTTACCTTGCCTTCCCTTGCCTTACTTTACATTACCTTGCCTTACCTTTCCTTACCTTACCTGTCCTGACCTGTCCTGACTTTACCCGGTAATTTAAGATTAGGTAAGGTTATGTAAGGTCAAGGTAAAGGTCAAGGTCAGTTCAAGGTCAGGCCAAGGTGAGGGCAAGGTAAGGTCGTTGTAGGTAAGCTCAAGTAACGTTATGGTAAGGTCAGTTCAGGTCAGGTTTGAGTAAGGTCAGGTCAGGTCAGGGTAAGGTCAGGTCTGTGTCAGTTAATGTAAGATAGGGTAAGGTAAGGTACGGTATGTTAAGGAAAAGTTAAGGTAACGTAAGGTAAGGTAAGGTCAGGTAAAGGCAAGGTCATGGTCAGGTCAAGGTCAGGCCAAGGTCAAGGTCAGGCCAAGGTGAGGACAAGGTGTCAAGCTCAGGTCAATGTCAAAGTCAGGGAAATGTATGTTCGGGGCAGGTAAAGCCAGGAAAGTAAATTTCAGGTTAAGATCAGGTCAGGAGAGGTAAGGACAAGTTAGCTTCGGGTAAGGTCAGGTCAGGTCCGGTCTCGTCAAGGTAAGGTCAGGTCACTGTAAGTTAAGGTAAGGAAGGGTAAGGTCGGGTCAGGGTAAGTTAAGGTGACATCAGGGAAAGTGAAGTTCAGGTCAGGGCAAGTTAAGGTCAAGTCCTCTTAAGTTAAGGGTAAGTTAAGGATAAGTTAAGGGTATGGGAGGGTATGGGAAAGGAAGGGGAAGGGAAGGTCTGTACCTTAAACATACATTACCCTAAATTACCTTACAATACCTTACTATACCTTACCCTTACCTGAACTTAACCTGACCTGACCTGAACTTAGCCTGACCTGACCTTACCCTGAAATTACCTTACCTTAACTAACCTTAAGTTATCTTATCTTGGCCTACCTTACCGTACCCTTACCTTACACTTATCTTACCCTTATCTTACCTTAGCTTAAATTACCTTACATTACCTTACCTAAACTTACCTTATGTTAACTTACCCTATCTGACCTTATCTTACCTTACATCACCTTACCCTATCTTACCTTACATTACCTTACCCATACCAGACCTTACCCTGATCTGACGTCACCTTGACCTGACCTGTCCTGACCAGACCTGATCTTAATTTCCCATAAACTTAAATTGCCTGACCTTAACTTACCTGTCCTGATGTTACCATAGATCACCTTAACTTACCCTAATGTATATTACCTTACCTTAACTTCCCTTACATTACCTTGCCTTGCCGTGCCTTGTCTTACTTTGCCTTGCCTTACCTTACTCTAACTATCCTTACTATACCTTACCTTACCTTACCTTGCCTTTCGTTACCTTGCCTTACCTTGCCCCGCCTTGCCCCGCCTCACCTTGCCTTGCCCTGCCTTGCCTCCCCGCAACTTGCCTTGCCTTGCCTTGCCCCGCCTTGCCTTCCCCCGCCTTGCCTCACCTTGCCTTCCCACGACTTGCCTTGCCTCGCCTTCCCCCGCCTTGCCCACCTTGACCTGCCTTGACTTGCCCCGAATTGCCTTGCCCCGACTCACCCCGCCTTGCCTTGCCCCAACATGTCCTGCGTTGCCCCGTCTTGCCCCGCCCCACCTTTCCCCGCCTCGCCTCGCCCCACCCCTCCTTGCCCCGCCTGGCCTTGCCCCATCTTGCCTTGCCTTGCACAGCATTGCCTTTCCCCAAATTGCCCCGCCTTGCCCCACATTGCCTTGCCTTGCCTTGCCTTGGCCCGCCTTGCCTTGCATTGCCTCACCTTGCCCCGCCGGGCCCCGCCTTGCCTTGCCCCTTACATTTACAAATTACAATGATGTCTCAATTGACACAGAAGACACAGATATTATATATGACAACGATATCACAAAATACACAGACGACACAGATGACAGGTGACACAAACGACAGAGACATTATAAATGACAAAGATGTCACAATAGACACAGACGACACAGACTACAGTGCGTATTCTGACAACACAGACATTATAAATGATAATGATGTCACAATATACACAGAAGACACAGACATTATAAATGACAAGGATATCAAATTAGACACAGATGACACAGATAACACAGACATTATAAATGACAATGATTTCAATTTAGACACAGATGACACAGACGACACAGCCATTATAAACGAAAATGATGTCACAATACACACAGCCGACACAGACAATATAAATGACAATGATGTCAAAATTGACAAAGACGACACAGACATGACAAATGACAATGATTTCACAACAGACAGAGAAGACACACATATTTTAAATATCAATAATGTCACAATAGACACAGACGACACAGACATTATAAATGACCATGATGCAAAAATAGACAGAGACGACACAGAAGACACAGAAACTATAAATGACAATGATGTCACAATAGACACAGATGATAAAGATATTATAAATAACAATGAATTCACAATAGACACAGACGACACAGACATTATAAATTACAATGCTGTCACAATAGACACAGAAGACACAGACATTATTAATGATGATGATGTCACAGTAGACATAGACGACAAAGACATCATAATTGAAAATGATATAATAGACACAGGTGATACAGACTTTATAAATTAAAACTATGTCACAATAGACACAGATGACACAGACGACACAGACATTATAAATTACAATGATGTCAAAATAGGCACAGAGAACAAAAAGACAGACAACACAGATGACTCAGACATTGTAAATGACAATGATGTCACAATAGACGCAGACGACCCAGACGACCCAGACATTATAAATGACAATGATGCAACAATAGACACAGATGACACAGACGACACAGACATTATGAAGGAAAACGATGCCACAATAGACAGAGACGAAACAGATGACACAGAAATAATAAATGACAATTATATCACCATCAACACAGCTGACACAGACGACAAAGACATTATAAATGACAATGATGTCACAATAGACACAGATGACACAGAAGACACAGACATTATAAATGACTATGATGTCACAATAGACACAGATGACACAGATGGCAATAACGACACAGACATTGTAAATAACAATGATGTGAAAATTTACACAGATGACACAGACTTTATAAATTACAATGATGAAACAATAGACACAGACGACACAGACTTTAAAAATGACAATGATGTCACAATAGACACAGACGACCCAGACATAATACATGACCATGATGTCACAATAGACCCAGATGACAGACATTAAAATGACAATGATGTCACAACAGACACAGACAACAGAGGCGACACAATCTTTATAATTGACAATGATGTCACAATAGACACAGACGACAGAGACAACACAGACCACACAGAAAACACAGACATTATAAATGAAAATGATGACACAATATACACAGACAACACAGATTACAGAGACATTATAAATGACAATGATATCACAATAGACACAAACGACACAGATGATACAGACGACAAAGACATTATACACGAAAATGATGTCAAAATAGACACAGACGACACAGAAGACAGAGACATTACAAATGAAAATGATATCACAATACACACAGTTGACACAGACGTAACAAAAGACAAAGACGTTATAAATGAACATGATGTCAAAATTAAGACAGATGACACAGACGACACAGTCATTATAAATGAAAATGATGTCACCATAGACACAGACGACTCAGACGACATAGAAGACACAGACTTGAGAGACAACACAGACAGCAAAGACATTATAAATGACAATGAAGACACAATAGAAACAGAAGAAATAGAAATTATAAATGACATGATGTCACAATAGACACACGCGACACAGACATTGTAAATTACAATGATGTCACAATAGACAAAGACAACAAAGACAACACAGACATTATAAATGACAAGGATGACAAAATAGACACAAATGACACAGACGAAACAGACCTTATAAATGACAATGATCTCACAATAGACACAGACGACAGAGTCAACAAAGATGACACAGATATTATAAATGATAATGATGTCACAATAGACACAGCCGACACAGGCATTATAGATTACAATGATGACGCAATAAACACAGACAACACAGCCGACACAAACGACACAGATATTATTAATGACAATAATGTCACAATAGACACAGAGGACACTGACATTATTAATGACAACTACGTCACAATAGACACAGACGACACAGATGAAAAAGACTACATAGATAGCATAAACACCAATGCTGTCAGAATAGACACAGACGATACAGACTACACAGACAACTCAGAGGACACAGACATTATAAATGGCAATGATGTTAAAATATTCTCAGACGACACAGACAACACAGATATAAATGAAAATTGTTTCAAAATACACACAGATGACACAGACGACATAGACTTTATAAATGAAAATGATGACAGAATACACACAGACAACACAGACATTATAAATGACAATGACACCACAATAGACACAGACACAGACATTATAAATGACAATAATATCACAATAGACACAGATGACACAGAGGACACAGAAAACACAGACATTATAAAAGACAATGATGTCACAATAGACAAAGGCAACACAGATGACAGAGACGACGCAGAGGACACAGACAACAGAGACATTATAAATGACTATTATCTCACAAGATATACAGAATACACAGACATTATAAATAACAATGATGTTACAACAGACATTGATGACACAGACGTGACAGACGACACAGAAAGAAGATGAAAAATATGACAGAGATGACACAGATATTAAAAATGACAATGATGTCACAATAGACACAGACGACACAAACGACACATACAATATAAGTAAAAGTGATGTCACAATAGAAACAGATGACACAGACGAAACTGACCACGCAGTCGACAGACATTATAAAGGACAAAGATGTCAAAATAGACACAGACGACACAGTCAACACAGACAATATAAACGAAAATGATGTCACAATAGACGCAAACGACACAGACATAAATGACAATGATGTCACAACAGACGCAGACGACACAGACGGCACAGACATTATAAATGACAATGATGTTACAATATACAAAGACAAAGAGACTACACAGACGACACAGACATAATAAAAAAAATATGCCACAATAGACACAGACGACACATATATTACAGAAGAAAATGATGTCACATTAAACACAGACGACACAGATTACAAAGACAACACAGATTATAAATGACAATGATGTCACAGTAGACGCAGACGTCACAGACACCACAAACGACACAGACATTATAAATGACAATGATGTCACAATAGACAAAGCCAAATCAGACTACACAGACGACACAGACAATATAAAGGAAAATGATGTCACAATAGACACAGATGAAAAAGATGACAGATGATAGAAATGACAACGGTGTCACAATAGACACAGACAACACAAACAACAGATATTATAAATGAAAATGATGTCAAAATAGACACATACAACACAGACCTTATAAATAACAATGATATCACAATAGACACAGATGACGCAGACGACACAGACTTTATAAATGACAATGATGTCACAATAGACACATGACACAGAAGACAGACATTATAAATGACAATGATGTTACAATAGAAAAGACGACACGGATGACAAGACACTATAAATGACAACGATGTCACAAATTACACAGATGACACAGAAGACACAGATATTATAGATGATAATGATGTCACAATAGACCCAGACGACAAAGACGACACAGACTACACCGACATTATAAATGACAATGCCGTCACAATAGACACAGAATGTACAGTGACATAATATATGACAATCATATCACAATAGACAAAGACGACACAGACGACAAAGACATTATAAATGACAATAATGTCACAATAGACCCAGACAAAACAGACAAGACAGACATAATAAATGGCAATCATATAACAATAAACAGAGAAGACACAGAGGAAACAGACATTATAAATGAAAATGATGTCAAAATACACAAAGACGACAGACCACACAGACTTTACAAATGACTATGCTGTCACAATAGACACAGACGACAGAGATATTATAAATGCCGATTATGTCACATTAGACATAGTCGACACAGATGAAACAGACGACACAGATGACACAGACATTATAAATGAACATGATGTCACAATAAACACAGACGACACAGACAACAAAGACATTATAAATGACAATGATATCACAATAGACACAGACGACACAACAACACAGACGACACAGATACTATTAATGAAAATGATGTCACAATACACACAGATGACACAGATGACAAATACATTATAATTGAGATTGATGTCACAATAGACACAGACGACACAGTCGACACAGGCATTTTAAATTAAAAAGATGTCACAATAGGCACAGACAAATAAGACCAAAAATATGACAGAGATGACACAGATATTAAAAATGACAATGATGTCACAATAGACACAGACAACAGAGACAACAAAGAAGTTCAAAGATGACACAGACAAAAAATGACAATTATATTAAATAGACACAGACATTATAAATGACAATGATATCACAATAGACACAGATGAGACAGACGACACATATTTTGCAAATGAAAATGATATCACAATAGACACAGACGACACAGACATTGTAAATGACAATGATGTCACAATAGACACCGACGACACAGATGACACAGACATTATAAATGTCAATGAAATAAAAACAGACACAGATGACACAGAAAACACATACATAATTAATGAAAATTATTTCGCAAAAGACACAGACTACTCAGACTACACTAACATTATAAATGAAAATTATGTCACAAAATACAAAGGCGACACAGACATTATAAATGACAGTGAAGTCAAAATAGACACAGATGACAGAGAAGACACAGACATTTTAAATGAAAATGATGTCACAATAGACATAATCGACACAGACGAAACAGACGACAGAGAAGACACAGACATTATAAATGAACATGATATCACAATAAACACAGACACAGACAACAAAGACATTATAAATCACAATGATGTCACAATAGACACAGATGACAAAACAACACATACGACAGATAATATTAATGAAAATAATGTCACAACAGACACAGATGACACAGACGACAGACATTATATTTGACAATGATGTCACAATAGACACAGATGACACAGTGGACACAGGCTTTATAAATGAAATTGTTGTAACAATAGGCACAGACGACTAAGACGACAGAGTCGACACAGACATTAAAAATGACAATGATGTCACCATAGACACAGACGACAGAGACAACACAGTAGTTCAAAGACGACACAGACAACACAGACATAAAAAATGACAATGATATCAAAACAGACACAGACGACACAGACATTATAAATGACAACGATGTCATAATAGACTCAGATGACACAGACATTATAAATGACAATAATATCACAATAGACAAAGACGACTCAGCCGACACCGATATTTTATGACAATGTTGTCGCAATAGACACAGATGAAACAGACGACACAAACTTTATACATGAAAATGACGTCACAATAGACACAGACGACACAGAAATGATAAATTACAATGACGTCACAATAGACACAGATGACTCAGCAGACACAGATATTATAAATGACAATGATGTCACAATAGACACAGACGACACAGATATTATAAATGAAAATTATTTCACAATAGACACAGACAACAGAGACGACACAGATATTAAAAATGGCTATTATGTCACAATAGACAGACGACACACTACAAAGGCGACACAGACTTCATAAATGATAATGATGTCACAATAGACACATAATACATAGACATTTTGAATGACAATGATGTCACAAAAGTCACAGACAACACAGATGCTACAGACGACACAGACATTAAAAATGAGACTGATTTCACAAGACACACAGGGGACATGGACATTAAAAATGACAATGATGTCACAGAGACATTATAGATAACAATTATTTCACAATAGACACAGACGACACAGATTTTATATATGAAAATGATATCAAAATATACAAAGATGGCACACACGACACAGACATTATAAGCGACAATAATATCACAATAGACACAGACGACAGACAACACAGACAGTATAAATGACAATGGTGTCACAATATGAACAGATGACAGAGACAACACAGAAGACAGACATTATAAACGAAAGAAAAGTCACAGTAGACACAGACGACAGAAAAGACACAAACGTAACAGACATTATAATTGAAAATGATGTCACAATAGACATAGATTACACAGACATTATAAATTACAACGATGTCACAATAAACACAGATGACAGACGACACAGACATTACAAATGACAATGATGTCAAAGTAGACACAGACGACGCAGACAACAAAAATGACACAGAAATTAAAAGTTAAAATGAAGTCACAATAGACAGATGACACAGACGATTCAGACATTATAAATGACAATGATGTCACAATAGTCAGAGATAACAGAGATATAAATGAAAATGATGTCAGAATAGACACAGAAGACACAGACTTTATAAAAGACAATGATGTCACAATAGACGCATTCGACACAGACGACACAGGAATTTTATATGACAATGATATCAAAATAGACAAAGATGACACACGACTCAGACATTATAAATGACAATAATATCACAATAGACACAGATGACACAGACAGTATAAATGACAATGGTGTCACAATATAAACAGATGACAGAGACGACACAGACATTATAAACGACAATGAAGTCAGAGTAGACACAGATGACAGAAAAGGCACAAACGACACAGACATTAAAATTGAAAACGGTGTCAAGATAAACACAGACAACACAGATATTATAAAAAACAACGATGTCAAAATAGACAAAGACGACACAGACATTGTAAATGACAATGATGACACAATACACAGAGACGACACAGATGACAAAGACATTATAAATGACAATGATGTCATAGTAGACACAGACGACACAGACAACACAAACGACAGATATTATAAATGAAAACGATGTCAAAATAGACACAGACGACACAGACGTTATAAATGACAATGACGTCAAAATAGACACAGACAACACATATGACACAGATATTATAAATGAAAAAGATATCACAATAGACACAGATGACAGACGATGCAGACATTATAAATGACAATGATATCAAAATAGACACAGATGACACAGACATTATAAATTACAATAATATGACAACAGACACAGACGACAGAAAAAATTTAAAAAAATTATGTCACAATAGACACAGACGACAATGGTGACACAGACGACAATGGTGACACAGACGACACAGGTATTAAAAACGATAATGATGACAAAATAGACACAGACGACACAGACATTATGTATGACAACGATATCAAAAGAGATAAAGACGATACACAAAACACAGACTTTATAAATGACAATAATATCGTGATAGACAAAGATGACACAGACAACACAGTATAAATGACAACGATGTCACAATATAAACAGACGACAGAGACGACACACGCAACACAGACATTATAAATGACAATGAATTAGCAGTAGATACAGACAACAGAAAAGACACAAAAGACACAGACATTATAATTCAAAATGATGTCAAAATAGACACAGACAACAAAGACATTATAAATAACAATGGTGTCACAATAGACACAGACGACACAGACTACAGTGCGTATTCTGACAACACAGACATTATAAATGATAATGATGTCACAATATACACAGAAGAC
Source organism: Phaenicophaeus curvirostris (assembly GCF_032191515.1). Taxonomy (NCBI): domain Eukaryota; kingdom Metazoa; phylum Chordata; class Aves; order Cuculiformes; family Cuculidae; genus Phaenicophaeus; species Phaenicophaeus curvirostris. The sequence continues at coordinate 132,426 of NC_091410.1, forward strand.
ACAGACATTATAAATGACAAGGATATCAAATTAGACACAGATGACACAGATAACACAGACATTATAAATGACAATGATTTCAATTTAGACACAGATGACACAGATGACACAGACATTATAAATGACAAAGATGTCACAACAGACACTAACGACACAGACATTATAAAACACAATGACGTCACATTAGACAAAGACGAATGAGATGACACAGATGACGCAGTCATTATAAAGGACAATGATGTAACTATAGACAGAGACGACACTGACATTATAAATCACAATGCTTTCACAATAGACACAGACTACACAGACAACACAATATAAATGACAATGGTGTCACAATATAAACAGACGACAGAGACGACACAGACATTATAAACGACAATAAAGTCACAGTAGACAGACGACAGAAAAGGCACAAACGACACAGACATTATAATTGAAAATGACGTCACAATAGACACAGACAACACAGACATTATAAATAACAACGATGTCAAAATAGACACAGACGACACAAACATTAAAAATGACAATGATGTCACAATACACAGAGACGACACAGACAACAAAGACACTATAAATGACAATGATGTCACAGTACACACAGACGACACAGACAAAACAAACGACACAGACATTATAATTGAAATTGATGTCAAAATAGACACAGACGACACAGACATTATAAAATACAATGATGTCAGAATAGACACAGACGACACAGATGGCAGATATTATAAATGAATATGATGTCACAATAGACACAGACGACACAGATAGACATAAATAACGATGATGTCACAATAGACAGAGATGACACAGAAGACAGAGGTATTATAAATGAAAATGATGTCAGAATAGACAAAGAAGACAGACTTTCTGATGTGATGGTAGACACAGACGACTGAGACAACATAAAAGACACAATCAACAGAGACATTATAATTGAAAATTACGTCACAATAGACACAGAATACACAGACATTATAAATGACAATGATGTCAAAATAGACATAGACAACACAGACATATATGACAACTTTGTCAAAATAGACACAGACGACAGAGACATTTTAAATGACAGTGATGTCACTATAGAAATAGATGACACAGACGACAGACATTAGATACGAAAAAGATGCCACAATACACGGAGATGACACAGACATTATAAATGACAATGAAGTCACAATAGACAAAAGCGACACAGACAATATAAATAACACAGACATTATAAACGACTATTTTGTCACTATTAACACAGACAACACAGACGACACACACGACAGACATTATAAATGACAATGATGTCATAATAGACAGAGACGACACAGATGACACTGACATTATAAATGAGAATGATGTTACAATAGACACAGATGACAAATGCAACCAGACTTCATAAATGATAACGATGTCAAAATAGAAAATGACAACACAGAAAACACAGACATTATAAATGACAATGAAGTCACAATAGCCACCGACGACACAGACAGTATAAATGGCTATTATGTGGCAATACACACAGAAGACACATATGACACAGACTTAAAAAGGACAATGATATCACAATAGACAAAGACGACAGAGATGACACAAACAACACAGACATTACAAAAGACAATGATGTCGCAATAGACACTGAAGATACAGATGACAGAGATGACAAAGTCTTTATAAATGAAAATGATATCACAACAGACACAAATGACACAGACAACAAAGATGACACAGGTTTTAAAAGTGATAATGATGCCAAAATATACACAGACATTATATATGATAATCATGTCACAAGAGAGTCGACACAGATAATATAAATGACAATGATGTCACAATAGACAGAGACGACACAGAAGACACAGACAACACAGACATAATAAATGAAAATGATGTCACAATTGACACAGACGAAACAGACATTATGAATGACAATGATTTCAAAATAGACAAAGACTACACAGACGACACCAACGATACAGACATTATAAATGACAATGGTGTCACAATAAACACAGACGACACAGACATTATAAATGACAGTGATGTCACAATAGACATAGAAGGCACAGGCGACACAGACATTACAAATGAAAATGATTTAACAATAGACACCCACGACAAAGACGACAAAGACATTATAAATGAAAATGATGTCACAATGGACACAGACGAAACATGCATTATAAAAAACAAGGATGTCACCAAAGACATAGATGACACAGACGACACAGACATTACAAATGACAATGCTGTCACAAGAGACACAGATGACACAGTCGACAAAGACATAAATGACAATGATATCACAATAGACACAGACGATACAGACATTATAAATGATAATGATATCACAATAGACACATGACACAGACGTCACAGACATTATTAATGACAATGATGTCAAAATAGAAACAGACGACACAGAAGAAACAGACAGTAAAAATGAAAATTATTTCACAATAGACACAGACGACACAGATATTGTAAATGAAAGAGATATTAAAATAGACAAAGAGGACACTCGAAACAGACATTATAAATAAGAATGATACCACAATAGACACAGACATTATAAATGACAATGATGACACAGTAGACAGACAACACAAACAACATAAAAGACACAATCGACAGAGACATTATAATTGAAAATTGCGTCATAATAGGCACAGACAACACAGATATTATATAAAAAAGTTAAGTCACAATAGACAGATGACAGAGACATTTTAAATGACAGTGATGTCTGTATAGAAATAGATGACACAGACGACACAGACCTTATATACATAATTTATGCCACAACACACAAAGAAAACACAGACATTATAAATCACAATGATTTTACAATAGACAAAGGCAACACAGAATTATAAATGACACAGACAACAAAGACATTATAAATGACAGTGATGTCAAAATAGACATAGACGACACAGATGACACAGACATTATAATTGAGAATGATGGCACAATAGACACAGACGACACACGAGACTCAGACATTATAAATTAAAATGATGTCAAAATAGAAAATGACGACACAGACTTTATAAATGACAATATGGCACAATAGACACCGACGACACAGACAGTATAAATGGCAATTATGTGACAATACACACATAAGACACATATGACACAGACATTAAAAAGACAAAGATATCACAATAGACACAGACGACAGAGACGACAGCGACTACAAAGTCATTATAAATGAAAATTATGTCACAATAGACAGAGACGACACAGGCGACACAGACGACATAAATGACAATGATGTCACAAGAGACACAGATGTCATAGATGACACAGACGACAAATCCACTGTAAATGAAAATGTCACAATAGACATAGATGACACTGACCACACAGACGTTATATATGACAATGATGTCACAACAGACACAGACAACACAGACATTATAAAGGACAAAGATGTCACAATAGACAGAGATCACATAGATTACACAGACATTATAAATGACAATGATGCCACAATAGACACAAATGACACAGACATTAAAAATGACAATGATGACACAATAGACAACGACGAGAGAGACAAGGGAGACGACACACACATGGTTAATGACAAAGATATCACAATAGGGAAAGATGACACAAACCACACAGACGACAAAGACATTATATAAGACAATGATATCACAATAGACACAAATGACTCAGACATTATATTTGAAAATGATGTCACAAAAGACACAGAAGACACAGACATTATAAATGACAATGATATAACAGTAGACACAGAAGACAGACGACAAAAACGACACAGATATTTCTAATGAGTATTAAATCAAAATAGACACCGACAACACAAACAACACAGACATCATACATGACAATTATTTCAAAAAAGACAAAGACGACACACACGACACATATATTATAAATGACAATGATACCACAATAGACACAGAGGCCACAGACGACACAGACATTATAAATGAAAATGATGTCACAATAGACACAGAAGACACAGACATTATAAATGACAATGATGTCACAAAAGACACAGATGACACAGACAACACAGACATTTTAAATGACAATGATGTCACAACATACACGACACAGACATAAATTACAATGATGTTACATTCGATAAAGACGAAAGACGACAAAGACAACAGTCATTATAAATGAAAATGTTGTTAAAATAGACAGAGAAGATACAGACATTATAAATTACAATGACGTCACAACAGACGCAGACGAGAGAAGATACAGATAGATGACAATTATTTCACAATAGACACAGACGACACAGACATTATATATGAAGAGCATATATTAGAAGAGCAACAAAGCTGGTGAAGGGGCTGGAGAACAGGCCTTATGAGGAGCGGCTGAGAGAGCTGGGGTTGTTTAGCCTGGAGAAGAGGAGGCTGAGGGGTGACCTCATTGCTCTCTGCAACTACCTGAAAGGAGGTTGTAGAGAGGAAGGTGCTGGCCTCTTCTTCCAAGTGACAGGGGACAGGATAAGAGGGAATGGCCTCAAGCTCCGCCAGGGGAGATTTAGGCTGGACATTAGGAAAAAATTTTTTACAGAAAAGGTCATTGGGCGCTGGAACAGGCAGCCCAGGGAGGTGGTTGAGTCACCTTCCCTGGAGATGTTTAAGGCATGGGTGGACGAGGTGCTAAGGGGCATGGTTTAGTGTTTGATAGGAACAGTTGGATGATCCGGTGGGTCTCTTCCAACCTGGTTATTCTGTGATTCTGTGAAAATTAAATCAAAATAGACAAAAACGACACACACGATAAAGACATTATAAATGACAATAATATCACAATAGACAAAGACAACACACATGACAAAGACATTATAAATGAAAATGATGTCACTATAGACACAGACGTCAGAGACAACACAGCGACACAGACATTATATATTACAATAAAGACACAGAAGACACAGACGAATCAGACGACAGAAAATACACATACGACAGACATTTTAATCGATAATGATGTCACAATAGACACAGAAAACACAGACGACACAGACATTATAAAGGTAAATGATATCATAATATACACCCATGACAGAGATGACACAGACATTATAAATTACTATGATACCACAATATTCACAGACGACTTAGATGACACAGACATTATAAATGATAATGATGTCAGAATAGACACAGACGACACAAACATTATAAATTACAATGATGTCACAATATTCACAGACGACACATATATTAAAAATGTCAATGGTGTCAGAGTAGACACAGACATTATAAATGACAATGATGTCACAATGGACACAGACAATTCAGACGACAGAGATGACACAGACTACACAGATGACAAAGTCATTACAAGTGAAAATGATGTCGCAATATACAAAGCCAACACAGACAACACAGACCACACAGATATTATAAATGACAATGATACCAAAATCAACACAGACCAAACAGACGACACAGACATTATAAATGTCAATGATGTAACAAAACACACAGACAACACAGACATTATAAATTACAATAATGTCACAATAGACACAGACATTATAAATTACAACGTATTCACAATAGACATAGAAGAAACAGACATTAAAAACTATAATGATGTTACAGTAGACATGGACTACACAGAAAAAAAACCGACAGGCATTATAAATGACAGTGATGTCACAGTCGACACACACAACACCGACGACACAGAGAACAAAGACATTATAAATGACAATGATGTTATAATAGACACAGATGACACGGATGACAGACGACAAAGACATTAAAAATAAAAATGATGTCACAAAACACATCGAAGAAATAGACATTATAAATAAAAATGAATTAAAAATACACAAAGACAACAGCGATGACAGACATTATAAATGCAAACAATATCACAATAGACACAGAAGACAGAGATGACATAGACGACACAGACAACAAAGATATTATAAATGACAATGATGTCATAATAAAAACAGATGACAGACATGATAAATGACAATGATGCCACAATATACAAAGATGACACAGACGACACAGACATTATAAATGAAAACAATGTCACATTAAACACAGATGACACAGACGACAGACATTATAAATGACAATGATGTCACAATAGACACAGACGACAGAGATGACACAAACGGCACAAACGACACACACAATATAAATGACAATGATGTCACAATAGACACAGACATCACAGACATTATAAATGAAAAAGAAGTCACAATAGACACAGACGACAGACAACACAGGCATTACAAATGACAACTGTGTAAGAATACACACTGACGATACAGACGAAACAGAGGACACAGTCATTTTTAATGACAATGTTGTCACAATAGACACAGACTACACAAACATAAAATGAAGTCACAACAGACGCAGAAGACACAGAAGACACAGACATTATAAATCACAATGGTGTCACAATAGACATAGACGACAGAAGAAACAGACATTATAAACTACAATGATGACACAATAGACAGACTACACAGACGACACAGACATTATAAGTGACAGTGATGTCAAAATAGACAAAGATGACACAGACGACACAGACTTTATAAATTAAAATGATGTCACAATAGACACAGACGACACAGACATAAATGACAATGATGTCACAATAGACATGTACAACACACGACACAGACTATAAACTACAATGATGTCACAGTAGACACAGACTGGACAGACGACAGATATTATAAATGACAATAATATCACAATAGCCACAGACGACACTGACGACAAAAATATTATAAATGACAATGATGTCACAATAGACACAGGCGACACAGATTTTATAAATGACAATTATGTCTCAATAGACACAGACTAGACAGACGACACAGACGAAAGACATTATAAATGACAATGATGTCGCAATCGACACAGATGACACAGATGACAGATATTATAAAAACAATAATGTCACAATAGAAACAGACGATGCAGACATGATAAATGAAAATGATGTCACAACATTCGCAGTCGACACAGAACTTAAAAATGAAAATGATGTCACAATAAACTCAGACGACACAGATAATATAAATTACAATGATGTAACAATAGACACAGGAGTCACAATAGACACAGTTCTCACAGATATTATAAATTACAATGATGTAACAATAGGCACAGGAAGCACAGACGACATACGACAAAGACAATAAAGACTTTATAAATGACAACGATGTCACAATAGACACAGACGACACAGACATTATAAATTACAATGATGTCACAATATTCTCAGATTACATATACGACATATACGACGATACAGAGATTATAAAAAACAATGATGTCAAAAAAGACAAAGATGACACAGACGACACAGACTTTATAAATGACAATGATGTCACAATAGACACAGACATTATAAATGACAAATATATCAAAATAGACAAAGAAAACACAGAATACACAGATATTATAAACGAAATGATGTCAAAATATACACAGAAGACACTGACATTATACATGACAATGATGTCAAAATAGACACAGACGACAGACATTTTAAATAACAATGATATCACAAAAGACACAGAAAACAGAGACATTACATATAACAATGATATCACAATAGACACTGACGACACAGACAACATAAATGACAAAGATATCACAATAGACACAGACAACACAGACATTATAAATGACAAAAATGTCAAAACATAGACAGACGACACAGACATTATAAAAAAATGATATCTAAATATACACAGATGACACAGACATTATAAATCACAATGATGTCACAATAGACACAGACGACACAGACATTGTAAATCAAAATTATAACAAAATAGAAACAAATGACACAGACACTATAAATTAAAACGATATCACAATAGAAACAGATGACACAGACTACACTGACATTATAAATGACAGTGATTTCAATATAGACAAAGATGACACCAACTACACAGACATTAAAAATGACAATAATGTCACATTACACACAGATGACAGACATAATAAATGAAATTGATGTCAAAATAGACACAGATGACATAGACATTATAAATGAAAATGATGTCAAAATAGACACAGAGGACAGAGACATTTTAAATGACAATGATTTCAGAATAGACACAGACGACACAGAACATAGAAATGACAGTGATGTCACAACAAAGACGACACAGATATTATAAAGGGCAATGACGTCACAATAGACACTGAAAACACAGATGACATATTATAAATAAAAATGATGTCACAATAGACACAAACACCAGAGACAACACAGGTGAAATGAAAGACACAGGTATTAAAAGTGATAATGAGGCCACAATAGACACAGACGACACAGACATTATACACGACAACGATGACACAATAAAAACAGACGACACAGACATTATAAATGACAATGATGTCACAAGAGACACAGATGAAACATACGACACAGACATTATTAGCGACAAGGGTGTCACAATAGACAAAGACGACACAGACAATATATTTTACAATGATGTCACATTAGACACAGACGACACAGACAACATAGATGACACAGATGGCACAGATATTATTAATAAAAATGATGTCACAACATACACAAACAACACAGACGACAATGACGACATCGATGACAGTGACATTATAAATGACAATGATGTAACATTAGACACAGTAGACAGAGACATTGTAATTGACAAAGATGTCACAATAGACAGACGACAGAGACGACACAGACTTTATAAACGACAGTGAGGTTGCTATAGACGCAGACGACACAGACTTTCTAAACATGAATGAGGTCACTACAGACACAGGCGACACAGAATTTCTAAATGACAGTGAGGTCTCTAGAGACGCAGACGACACAGACTTTATGAATGACAGTGAGGTCGCTGTAGACACTGGCGGCACAGACCTTCTGAACGACAGTGAGGTCGCTGTAGACACAGGCGACACAGACCTTCTGAACGACAGTGAGGTCGCTGTAGACACAGGCGACACAGACCTTCTGAACGACAATGAGGTCGCTGTAGAAACAGACGACACAGACATTATGAACGACAGTGAGGTCGCTGTAGACAAAGGCGACACAGACCTTCTGAACAACAGTGAGGTCGCTGTAGACACAGGCGACACAGACCTTATGAAAGACAGTGAGGTCGCGGTAGACACAGGAGAAACAGACCTTATGAACGACAGTGAGGTCGCCGTAGACACAGGCGACACAGACCTTCTGAACGACAGTGAGGTCGCTGTGCACACAGACGACACAGAATTTCTAAACCTCAATGAGGTCGCTATAGACACAGACGACACAGACGTTCTAAACGTCAATGAGGTCACTAGAGACAAGGACGACACAGACTTTCTAAATGACAGTGAGGTCGCTAGAGACACAGACGACACAGACTTCCTAAAATTAATTGAGGTCGCTATAGACAGAGACGACACAGACTTTCTAAACGTCAATGAGGTCGCTGCGGACACAGACGACACAGACTTTCTAAACGTCAATGAGGTCACTACAGACAGAGGCGACACAGGCGACACAGACGTTCTAAAGGTCAATGAGGTCACTATAGACACAGGCGACACAGACTTTCTAAACATCAATGAGGTCACTATAGACACAGACGACACAGAATTTCTAAACCTCAATGAGGTCGCTATAGACAGAGACAACACAGAATTTCTAAACCTCATTGAGGTCGTTATAGGCACAGACGACACAGACTTTCTAAACCTCAATGAGGTCGCTATAGACACTGATGACACAGAATTTCTAAACGACAATGAGGTCGCTGTAGACAAAGACGACACAGACTTTCTAAACCTCAATGAGGTCGCTGTAGACACAGACGACGCAGACTTTCTAAACCTCAATGAGGTCGCTATAGACACAGACGACACAGACAACACAGACGTTCTAAACGTCAGGGAGGTCTTTATAGACACAGACGACACAGACTTTCTAAACCTCAATGAGGTCGCCATAGACACAGACGACACAGAAATTCCAATCGACAATGAGGTCGCTGTAGACACAGGTGACACAGACCTTCTGAACGACAGTGAGGTCGCTGTAGACACAGGTGACACAGACTTCCTAAACGACAGTGAGGTCGCTGTAGACACAGGCGACACAGACTTTCAAAACATCAATAAGGTCGCTATAGACACAGGCGACACAGACTTTCTAAAGGTCAATGAGGTCACTATAGACACAGGTGACACAGACTTCCTAAACCACAATGAGGTCACTATAGACACAGGCGACACAGACTTTCTAAACGTCATTGAGGTCACTATAGACACAGACGACACAGACTTTCTACACGTCAACGAGGTCGGTATAGACACAGACGACACAGACCTTATGAACGACAGTGAGGTCACTATAGACACAGACAATACAGTCCTTATGAACGACAGCGAGGTCGCTATAGACACAGACGACACAGACATTACGAACGACAGAGAGGTCGCTATAGACACAGATGACACAGATTTTATAAACATCAATGAGGTCACTATAGACGCAGACGAAACATACGACACCAACGACACAGACATTATTAGTGAGAAGGGTGTCACAATAGACAAAGACGACAAAGACAATATATTTTACAATGATGTCACATTAGACACAGACGACACAGACAACATAGATGACATAGATGGCACAGATATTATTAATGAAAATGATGTCACAATATACACAAAAAACACAGACGACAATAAAGACATCGATGACACTGACATAAATGACAAGGATGTCACAATAGACACAGTAGACAGACATTATAATTGACAAAGACGTCACAACAGACAGACGAAAGAGACGACACAGACTTTAAGAACGACAGTGAGGTCGCTAGAGACGCAGGCGACACAGACTTTATGAACGACAGTGAGGTCGCTAGAGACGCAGGCGACACAGACCTTCTGAACGACAGTGAGGTCGCTGTAGACGCAGACAACACAGACTTACTGAACGACAGTGAGGTGGCTGTAGACACTGGCGACACAGACCTTATGAACGACAGTGAGGTCAATAGAGACACAGGCGACACAGACCTTCTGAATTACAGTGAGGTCGCTGTAGACACAGGCGACACAGACCTTCTGAACGACAGTGAGGTCGCTGTAGACACAGGCGACACAGACCTTATGAACGACAGTGAAGTTGCTGTAGACAAAGGCGACACAGACCTTCTGAACGACAGTGAGGTCGCTGTAGACACAGGCGACAAAGACCTTCTGAACGACAGTGAGGTCGCTGTAGACACAGGCGACAAAGACCTTATGAACGACAGTGAGGTCACTGTAGACACTGGTGACACAGACCTTCTGAACGACAGTGAGGTCGCTGTAGACACTGGCGACACACGCTTTCTAAACGTCAGGGAGGTCTTTATAGACACAGGCGACACAGGCTTTCTAAACGTCAGGGAGGTCGCTGTGGACACAGGCGACACAGGCTTTCTAAACCTCCATGAGGTCGCTATAGCCACAGATGACACAGATTTTTTAAACGACAGTGAGGTCGCTAGAGACACACATTTTTTAAACGACAGTGAGGTCGCTAGAGACACAGATTTTATAAATGACAGTGAGGTCGCTAGAGACACAGGCTTTCTAAACGTCAGGGAGGTCTTTATAGACACAGGCGACACAGGCATTCTAAACGTCAGGGAGGTCTTTATAGACACAGGCGACACATGCATTCTAAACATCAGGGAGGTCTTTATAGACACAGGCGACACAGGCTTTCTAAACGTCAGGGAGGTCTTTATAGACACAGGTGACACAGGCTTTCTAAACTTCAGGGAGGTCGCCGCGGACACAGGCGACACAGGCTTTCTAAACGTCAGGGAGGTCACTGCGGACACAGGCGACACAGGCGACACAGGCATTATAATGGACAATGATTTCACCATAGAGACAGATGACAGACACGAAAATGATGACACAGACATTATAAATGAGAATGATGTCACAATAGAAACAGACGACACAAAAATGACAACACAGATGACACTGACATTATAAATGACAATGATTTCACAATAGAGACAGACAACAGAAACATTAAAAATGACAATGATGTTCAAAATAGACACACACTATATATAACAATGACGTCACAATAGACACAGACGACACAGACATCATATATGACAACGATGCTCATTGCATCTTGAAAGACAAAAAATAAAACCCAAACAAAATTACTAGCTGGCGTTTGTAGGTAATGTAGGTACAAGTCATATCTAACTGTTGACTCGGCAGCCAACCCACCTGGCTATGGGAATCTACCCCCAGTTTAATTGTCACCCCTTGCTGCCAGACCCGATGCCTCTGCACCTGTAGAACTCAACATTCAATAACTTACCCCCAGACTCGATAGTAACTAAACAATTCCACACACTGTTTTGATTCAGGAATACCAACCCTTCTTCACACAACAGCCAGGCAGAAAAAAAAAAGATAAAATCAAATCTTAACAACCATACACACCAGGTTTATTGCCCCAAGAATTTAAACTGATCTACCGACACTCCAACGTTATATCTGAGATGGCTTTGGTCATTCCCTCTGTGGCTGCATAACTGACCAAAAATGATTCTCCTCACCCCATGTATCTATGGCTACTTGCTCTGGAATGCACCGTATCACCTCGCCCTTCAAAGCCTAACTAGACGGGTATATCTAAAGATCGAATTTCACTGCTGTTCTTCTGCTAACTACCGATTCTTTAGCTCAGGCAGAGCAGCTCCAGCCAGATTCAAACGTGCACAGACTGACTCTGCACAGAAAACCAATGACAGGATGCAGAAACAAAAAGGAAACTTGGTAAGAATGACTCTCAAAAGAGGGCTGGCATTGGGCAACAAGATGTAGGGAGTTGCAAGAAAGATTATGTCAGCCCTTGAAAAATGGAAGACTATGGCCCCTTTAAGAGCCACAGCCACAACTAGAAGGATGCAAGGGTGAGCCCTTCTTAAAGACCTCAAAACAGAGTATGTATGGAGGAAGTGCCAGAACAGGGATTTAAGAAAATGGAACAATAAGGGCTGAGGATGCTAATGTGTCCTGCGATGCCTACACAATAGGCAACTGACCGGAAATTTCCAAAATACAAGACCTATCTGTACATGAAGATCACAATGCAAGAAAAGCAGTGCCCGATCAGCACCTTACTAAGAACAGACATCCAAGAGTCTAGAGATGACACGTGGACCAAATGCAAAGATGACATCAAGACCTGCAGAAGATTTAAGACACAGCAGAGTCTACACAGTCTAAACAACAAGACAGATATAGGCTGGAACTGCCCTGCCTGGTACACGCTAGCTTGGGGCTGAAAATTAAACCCCTCTCCAAACGTGTAACAAGGTGCACTCTTCCTGCACAACCCTCTACCCTATGCTAAATCCCTTCCCTGCCATTCTCAACATTCTGCCCTCTTCCCGGACCAAAACCACAGCCCCCTTAACTTTCTGAGGACTGAGGGCCTGAAGATATCCTTGGCAGAAAAAACACAAACTGCATCAACTAACTGGAAAAATCCTGCACTCTCACATTGTCCTGGACTATAATCTGCAAAAAAAAAAACAAACCAAAAACATACAGAAACCACAGTTCCAAGTCATCACACTGCTCACTGCCAACATCTTGTACTACACCCACTGCAAAACTGCCAAGGCATTCTGCTCACCTATTTGATGCCAACTCAAACATTGGATGTTGCAGTCATCATCACCTGGGGCACTTCAGGTAGACAGACGGAAAATTTACTATTGTGCTTCTGAGAAATCAGTCCCGTGCTCCATCTCTCTACTCCCCTGTTCACCTCAACTGCTCTTTGCATTCTAAAAGCGGACCACACAGCATCTACAAAACCAAAGGCCAATGCTCAATGGAGTTGCTGCGTACTACAGGGCTCTAACACACCTATTTGAACAACAACCTCCTCACCTCTCAGATCACACATCAGCAAGAAGCTTCACCCCCCTGAGGCTACATTTGGCACCTGCCACAGAAAAAGCATGCTTTTGTACTACACTAAAGCACAGGCTGCCCCAAGCAACACCTATCTCCCACTGCATTACCTTGACTGCTCAGATGCCCAGCTTGCCTCATCTTCTGTGGTTGTGTTGAGGCTTGAGCTCCACCTGGAATATACAAACAGCAAGGATGATTGTAACTTCATTGAAGAAAACCAACACACGGTAACTGATCATACAGCCACGGTTACATTTCCCTACCAACACCACAGCCAACTCACCTCACTATGGCACACTAACTGCACACAACTCCATCCGTGCCCCTCGGCACACAGGTCAGCCCGCTACGTCTGAAAAACACAACAGCAAAGAAGTCACCCTGACGCTCAGCAACGCCCTAAGAATTCCAAGACTCTACTGCACATTACAGCCAAGCAAAGCTAGTCCACAACCAAACCCAAACATTAATAGCCGCTCCCTTGACATACAAACCCCTTCGTTACCGCTCCACTGGCTGCTCCCATGCAGTTTTGGTCACCCCCTCTGTGGCTCCAGAGACAAGCAGAAACTACCCTCCTCACCCGCCGCACCTAGGGCTGCTAGTTCTGCAAATAAGGGATGCCCCTAGACCGCAATGTCTAGGCACGTCAAAATGTTAAGCACACAATCGGGCCACTATACCCCTGCTGATGCTTATCGCCTCCTCTACGCACCTGGCAGAGCAGCTCCAACCAGACACAAACACACACAGAACACCAATACACAAGAACGACGTCAGGAACCTGGAACAAAAGAAAAGTCGCGGCAACAAGGAGGACTCCTGGACCACGGGTGCCAATGGGCAAGGAAATGGACAGGGCTCCAAGGAACAACTTTCGGTAGCCCTGGAAAGAGATGGTGCCACAACTGGCAAGATGAATGGGCAAGAAGCCCCTTTTAAAGATCTAAAGATGCAGAGGATGGACGGAACAAGTCCCAGAACAGGGATCCAGGAAAACAGAAGACTAACTATCCCGGATGGCGAGGCAGGCTGTAAGGCTGCAGCAGAAGACGACTGACCAGATGCTTCCAAAACACAAGAGCGATCCACACTTTAGAAATGTGAAGAAAGAAAAGCAGTTCTCCGTTGACACTACCTTGATCAGTACAAGCATTTGGGACCCTAGACATGGCGCCCAAGGCATGCCTGCGATGCCCTGAGCACAAAAGATGACATCAAGACCTGCAGAAAATTTCAGACATGGCACGGTGACTACACAAACTAGACAACAACAGATACAGGCTGGAACTGCCCTGCCCATACAGGGTTTGGGCTGAGAAGTAGGCCCAAAGAGGACTCCCTGCACAGCCTAGGCTACCTTCAAAACCCCTCCCTGCTAGCCCCATCCCACCTCCCGCTTCCCAACTCCGGTCTCTCAACTTAGCTTTCAGAGGGCCACGAATGAAGCTGTCCTTGGACAAAGCAGCTCAAATCACATCAGCTAACAGAAATAATCCTGCAGTCACTGCATTCCTCTTCAGCATCTGCAAGAAAAATGAACAGAAAAACACAGTGCCAAAACACGAGACCAATCCAGGCTTTAGGAACACAATGCAAGAAAAGCAATGCCCAGTCGACAGTGCATTGATGAGTACGAGCATTCAGGACCCTAGATATGGTGCTCGAGGCATGTCCGGCATGCCGTAAAGGATCCCTCATTACAACGGGATGTGGCCAAAACCAGGAGGATGTACGTGAAAGGATCACCTTTTAAATGACTAAAGGCACAAGATGCATGGAAGAAGTCTCAGGTCAACAGGGATCCTTGAAAACATATGACTAACAATTGTGGCCGCCAACACAGGCTGCAAGGCCATGGGAAAAGATGGCTGACTAGAAACTTTGAAAACAGGAAGCCAATCCACGCTTAGGTTATGATGCAAGAAGAACAGTGCCTAATTGGTATTGTACCCATGAGTACAGGCATTCAAGACCCTCGAGATGCTGCTCAAGTCATATGCTGCATTCCTTTAAAGCAAAGGGGACATCAAGGCTTAAGAAACGTAAAAGAGAAACAGAATATAAAGCACACAGCACAGACAAGCTGGAACGGCCCTGCCTGGAACATGCTAGCTTTGGGCTGAGAAGTAACACCCTCCAGCTCTCCCTGCCCAAAGGGGACACTTCCCGCACAGCCCTCTCCCATAGGCTACTTTTAAAACCCCTCCCTGCCATCCCCAGCCTTCTCCCCTCTGTCATACCCCACCCCTGCCCCCGTCCCTCAACTTAGCTTTCAGACCACCAGAAGGCTTCCTCAGGAGAAAAAAAACTCCAAGAGCATCAGCTTCCTGGAATGATCCTACAGTTGCCAGGATCCACTTTGCAATCTACAAGAAAACTAAAATAGCCCCAACAGCCAGCATTGCACTGATCAGTGTCAGCACCTTACATGACAACTTGCTCTGCCTAACTGCCATGTCCTTCCACTCACTTGCTCCACAGCAGTTCTTATGTCAGATGCTGCAGCTGTTATCACTCAGGGTAATTAAATTAAGAGAATTACTCACACCTGTGAGAAGTCTGCCCCATGCTCCTTCTCCCTACTACCCAGCTCATCTCAAATGCTCTTCCCATTCCCAAGGTGGCCCACACAGTGCCTGCCAAACCAAAAGTAAATACTATGTTGACAAATAAGACTTTGCTCTTCTAGACATACTCAACTTCCTCCTCACCATCAGCCCCACAATGATGAGAATAAGCCTGACTGCCTCACCAGCACCCCAAAATTCTCTGCTATCTGCTTACCTCTCCTCCTCACCACTTAAGTTGTAGGACCAGTAGTGGTGATACCCAGGACAAAAGAAAGATGAGCCACGGAAATCCACATTTTAGGAAGGAACCAAACTTTAGTCGTAGGAGTGAACAAGAAGAACTTGAAAAAAATATTCTTATCAAAACCCAGTAAAGATTATTAACACAGAAGACCTAAAAACACAGGACACTCACCACACAGCAATGGAGACTGGAATTACAGAGGCAGTCAGCCAATGAAAAACTCGCAACAGTGGGATTGACTACTCTAAGACCTAAATTGGAAACTCAATGACCGTAAAAAAACACAATGGATTAACAGGGACAAGGTAACAACCGCTGTAAGCAATAATAGAGCAAACCTCACTGGTAAGTTCAGGAAAAATCTACAACTCTACTAAATAAGGGAGGCTTGTGTGCTTACAGACCAGATGAAGAAGAGTTGCTCAGCTGCTAACTGTTACGAGCCAAAACAATATCCAATCTCTTCCCTGAGAAATGCAAGGGAAACAAGCGGCAGAACCCTGCACTGTAGATAGGCAGCAAGTCCATACCTTTAAGTAGCAAGGTCTCTGATATTCATAGGATCACCAGGTTGGAAAAGACCCATTGGATCATTGAGTCCACCCATTCCTATCAATCGCTAAACAATGCCCCTCACCATCTCATCCACCCATCCTTTAAACACCTCCAGGGAAGGTGACTCTACCACCTCCTTGGGCAGCCTTTGCCCATCCCCAATAACCCTTTCAGTGAAATATTTTTTCCTGATGTACAGCCTGAAACTTCCTTGGCAGAGCTTGAGGCTATTCCCTCTTGTCCTGTCCCCTGTCCCTTGGGAGAGGTGACCAGCTCCCTCCTCTCCACAACCTCTTTTCAGGTAGCTGCAGAGAGCAATGAGGTCTCCCCTCAGCCTCTTCTTCTCCAGGCTAAACACCCCCAGCTCTCTCAGCCGCTCCTCATAAGGCTTGTTCACCAGCCCCTTCACCAGCTACATTACTCTTCTCTGGACATTCAGATGGATGGAGACAGGATGCACGCAAAGAAGTTAGTTGAGGAACACAATAAGTAAAAGGTATAAGGGAGCAGAGATCTCCAAGCCCTAGAGATTACATTTCTTAGGATAACTAATACTTTTAAACTTGTGTCTCAACCTCATCATTACCTTATTGGCTACAGAGAGACTAGAACAACAGACACCTGAACGGCACTTGCATCTGACCACCAAACTGACCCAAGAAAGACTGATGAACCCATCTCCCTTTCCCCAAACCATTAAAGCCCTTTTCTACCCCTGAAGTATCAGAGAAGGAACCCGGCTCCTTCTTAACAGCACCTGCCCTATATTTTAACCCCCCTGACCCTTCTGTGTTGCTGTTCCTTGGGAGCTGTGCTCCTGAGCCCTTCCCAGGGCTCCCCTGGCCCCTTCTATCTTCCACCAACCCACAGACTCTACTTCCTACCCTAGGCCAACAAACTTCATTCCTGATTATTATCACCCACAAGGTGCCCATTACAAACTGCAGAGCCCCTAGGACCAATACATCATGCCACACAGAATGAGGAACAACAACAAATCATCCCATAACCAAAAACTCGAGGCAAAGCACCCAGAAAAAAATACAAAGAAGGAAATCAAAAACATCTTGCCCCCTCCAACACCCAATCAAAAATAACTGACAAAAAAGTCCCATAGTTACACCTGGATGCGCTGCTTCGCCTGGACTCTTCCAAAGCTCATACCTCCAACAGACACCTCTGCTTCTTTAGAAGAACAAAAAGAAAGAAAAACTAAAAAAGCCAAAAACCACCACTTACCCAACTGGCTTAATCTGCCTAAAAGCTACAATGAATGGAAACAGCAGCAAAACTCTAATCTCAAGGATAAACCACAACCTAAATGACCTCCAGAGGCAAGGCCTGTGGCTTATATACCCCCTGGGCCTTCCCGCCCACCACCTGTGACTGGGGTGTGGTGAAGCCCTCACAGGTATAAATAGTGCCTGAGGAGGAGCTGTGTTTTATTAACTCTGCCTTACATTCTCAGCTAGAACAACACTACTACATGTCTGAAAGTATCCTTACAAGAAATAACAGTATGCGTGCTGTCACTGCAACATTGCTAGTTGTGACAGTGATGGGACTAGGTAACGAACATTTTAGAGCTGGACTTTTTGGTTCCTTTCATTTATCGTGCTGCTACAATTCCTGTTCCCAGGTATCCCTATACCCCTACTCTTTAATTTTTCTGTGCTCTTTTCTCTCTTTTTCCCCCCCCCCCTAGTCTTCAGTATCTGTTCTCTGCCTATACTATTTTTTTCCTTTTCCATCTTTATCCCAATCTGCGTTCCTCATTCTGTTCCCCCACAATTTCACTGGCTTGATCCTTGTAGCTTGTTCTTTCTCTGCACCTGCAAATGCCTTGCTTTTCTTTCTCTTTCTTTCTTTCTCTATTCCTTTGTATTGCTTACTGTTGCTGTTCCAGCTTTTCCATTCACTCTGAATCTTGACACTCCCCTTTACTTCTCTTGCTGTTTCTGAATTTTTGTGCTAGTCCCTGCTCTTTTTTATAATCCTCTGTCTGTAGGGCTCCTAGTTCCTCTCAAACAAGTCAGCTCTTTTTTATGTACACACATGGCCTTATAAGAAATGGCTCAGAGAGCTGGGGTTGTTTAACCTGGAGAAGTGGAGGCTGAGGGGAGACCTCATTGCTCTCTACAACTACAAGGTCTACAAAGAGGGTCGAACAAGGGAAATGAAGGGCAAAGAAGGTGGGAGAAGGGCAAAGAAGGTGGGAGAAGGGCAAAGAAGGTGGGAGAAGGGCAAAGAAGGTGGGAGAAGGGCAAAGAAGGTGGGAGAAGGGCAAAGAAGGTGGGAGAAGGTTGGAGAAGTTCAAAGAAGTTCGAAGAATATCGGAGAAGGTCAGAGAAGTTAAGAGTAGGTCAGAGAAGGTCGGATTAGGTCGGAGAAGGTCAGAAAATGTCAAAGAAGGTTGGAGAAGTTCAAAGAAGGTCGGAAAAGGTCAAAGGTGGTTGGAGAATTTCAAAGAAGTTCGTAGAATTTCAGAGAAGGTCAAAGAAGGTCAGAGAATTTCGGAGAAGGTCAAAGAAGCTCAGAGAAGGTCAAAGAAGGTTGGAGAAAGATAAAGAAGGTTGGAGAAGATTGGAGAAGGTCGAAGAAGGTAAAAGATGGTCGGAGAAGGTCAAAGAAATTTGAAGAAGGTTGGAGAATTTCGGAGAAGTTAGGAGAAGGTCAGATAAGGTCAAAAAAGCATGGAGAAGGTCGGAGAAAGTAAAAGAAGCTTGGAGAAGGTCGCAGAAGGTCAAAGAAGCTTGGAGAAGGCCTAAGAAGGTTGGAGAAAGATAAAGACAGTTGGAGAAGTTCAGAGAAGGTCGGAGAAGGTCAGAGTAGTTCGGAGAAGTTCAAAGGTGGTCGGAGAAGGTCAAAGAGGGTCGGAGAAAGATAAAGAAGCTCGGAAAAGGTCGGAGAAGCTCGGAGAAGGTCAAAGAAGGTTGGAGAAAGATAAAGACGGTTGGAGAAAATGGGAGAAGGTCGGAAAATGTCAAAGAAGGTCGGAAAGGTCAGACAAGGTCGGAGAAGGTGGGAGAACGTCGGAGAAGGTCAGATAAGTTAAAAGAAGGTCGGAGAAGGTCAGAGAAGGTCAGAGAGGATCGGAGAAGGTTAGAGAAGATCAGAGAGGATCGGAGAAGGTCGAAGAATGTCAGAGAGGGTCAAAGAAGGTCAGAAGAGGGTCGGAGAAGGTCAGAGAGGGTCGGAGAAGGTCAGAGAGGGTCGGAGAAGGTCGCAGAAGGACAAAGGATTAGGAGAAGTTTGGGGAAGGTCAAAGAAGCCAGGAGAAAGTCAAAGAAAGTTGGAGAAGTATAAAGAGGGTCAGAGAAGATCAGAGAAGTTCAGAGAAGGTCAAAGATGGTCGGGGAAGTCAGAGCGTGTCTACAGCGACCTTATTGTCGTTTAGAAAGTCTGTGTCGCCTGTGTCTACAGCGACCTCACTGTCGTTTAGAAAGTCTGTGTCGTCATTACATTTAGTGACCTCATTGAGGCTTAGAAAGTCTGTGTCGTCGGTATCTATAGCGATCTCACTGTCATTTAGAAAGTCTGTGTCGTCTGTATCTATAGTGACCTCACTGACGTTTAGAAAGTCTGTGTCGTCTGTGTCTATAGCGACCTCATTGAGGTTTAGAAAGTCTGGGTCGTCTGTGTCTATAGCGATCTCATTGAGGTTTAGAAAGTCTGTGTCGTCTGTGTCTACAGCGACCTCATTGAGGTTTAGAAAGTCTGTGTCGTCTGTGTCTACAGCGACCTCATTGAGGTTTAGAAAGTCTGGGTCGTCTGTGTCTATAGCGACCTCATTGAGGTTTAGAAAGTCTGTGTCGTCTGTGTCTATAGCGACCTCATTGAGGTTTAGAAAGTCTGTGTCGTCTGTGTCTACAGCGACCTCTTTGAGCAATTCAGAGAAAGTCAGAGAAGGTTGAAGAAGGTCAGAGAAGGTTGGAATAGGTCGGAAAAGGTCAAAGAAGGTCGGAAAATGTCAAAGAAGGTCAGAGAGGGTCGGAGAAGGTCAGAGAGGGTCGGAGAGGGTCGGAGAAGGTCAGAGAGGGTCGGAGAAGGTCAGAGAGGGTCGGAGAAGGTCAGAGAGGGTCGGAGAAGGTCAGAGAGGGTCACAGAAGGACAAAGGATTAGGAGAAGTTTGGAGAAGGTCAAAGATGGTCGGGGAATTCAGAGCGTGTCTACAGCGAGCTCATTGTCTTTTAGAAAGTCTGTGTCGCCTGTGTCTACAGCGACCTCATTGTCGTTTAGAAAGTCTGTGTCGCCTGTGTCTATAGTGACCTCACTGTCGTTTAGAAAGTCTGTGTCGCCTGTATCTACAGCGACCTCATTGTCGTTTAGAAAGCCTGTGTTGCATGTGTCTATAGCAACCTCACTGTCATCTGTGTCTATAGTGACCTCATTGATGTTTAGAAAGTCTGTGTCGTCTGTGTTCACAGCGACCTCACTGAGGTTTATAAAGTCTGTGTCGTCTGTGTCTACAGCGATCTCATTGAGGTTTAGAAAGTCTATGTCGTCTGTGTCATCATTGTCTATAGCGACCTCACTGATGTTTAGAAAGTCTGTGTCGTCACTGTCTATAGGGACCTCATTGATATTTAGAACGTCTGTGTCGTCATTAAATTTAGTGACCTCATTGAGGTTTAGAAAGTCTGTGTCATCTGTGTCTATAGCGACCTCATTGAGCAATTCGGAGAAGGTGGGAGAAGGTGGGAGAAGGTGGGAGAAGGTGGGAGAAGGTGGGAGAAGGTGGGAGAAGGTGGGAGAAGGTCAAGGAAGGTCGGAGAAGGTCAAGAAAGGTCGGAGAAGGTCAAGGAAGGTCGGAGAAGGTCAAGGAAGGTCGGAGAAGGTCAAGGAAGGTCGGAGAAGGTCAAGGAAGGTCGGAGAAGGTCGGAAAAGATCAAAGAGGTTCAGAGAAGGTCAAAGAAGTTTGGAGAAAATCAAAGAAGTTCTAAGAAGGTCAGAGAAGGAAGGTGATATTTGGAGAAAGTCAAAGAATATCGGAAAAGGTCAGAGAAGTTTGGAGAAGGTCAAAGACTGTCGGAGAAGTTCAGAGAAGGTCGGAGAAGTGAAAGGAAGTCCAGAGAAGGTAGTAGAATTCAGAGAAGTTCGAAATAGATCAGATAATATTGGAGAAGTTCGGAGAAAGTCAAAGAAGGTGGGAGAAGGGCAAAGACTGGTGGAGAAAGGAGGAGAATATCAGAAAAAGGCAAAGACGGGCGGAGAAGGGCAAAGACGGGCAGAGAAGTGTGGAGAATATACGAGAAGTGCAAAGATGGGCAGAGAAGGGCAATAATGGGCGGAGAAGGGTAACCATGGGCAGAGAAGTTCAAAAACAGGTGGAGGAGGGTGGAGAATATTGGAGAAGTTCAAAGAAGGGCAAAGACGAGCAGAGAAGGGCAAAGACGGGCGGAGAGGGACGGAGAATATTGGAGAAGTGCAAAGAAGGGCAAAGATGGGAAGAGAAGGACAAAGACGGGCTGAGAAGAGCAAAGATGGTAGGAGAAGGACGGAGAATATAGGAGAAGGGCAAAGATGGGTGGAGAAGGGCAAAGGGGCGGAGAAAGGCAGAGATTATCGGAGAACTTCAAAGGAGGCAAAGAGGAGCGGAGAAGGGCAAAGATAAGCGGAGAAGGGCAGAGAATATCAGAGAACTGCAAAGATGGGAAAAGACGTACAGAGAAGGGATAAGACGTGCAGAGAAGGGTGGAAAATAATGGAGAAATGCAAAGATGGGCAAAGAGTTTAGGAGAAGGGCAAAGATGGGCGGAGAAGTGTATACAATATTGGAGAAGTTCAAAGAAAAGCAGAGACGGGCGGAGAAGGGCGGAGACAGGCGGAGAAGGGCGAAGACGGGCGGAGAATATCGGAGAAGTGCAAAGAAAGACAACGACGGGTGGAGAAGGCCTAAGACGGGCAGAGAAGGGCAAAGAAGTGTAGAGAAAGGCAAAGATGGGCAGAGAAGTTAAGAAAAGGGCAAAGAAGGGCAAAGAAGGGCAAACACGGGTGGAGAAGGGAGGAGAACATCGGACAAGTGCAAAGAAGGGCAAGGACGGGCGGAGAAGGGCAAGGACGGGCGGAGAAGGGCAAGGACGGGCGGAGAAGGGCAAAGACGGGCGGAGAAGGGCAAAGACGGGCGGAGAAGGGCAAAGACGGGCGGAGAAGGGCAAAGACGGGCGGAGAAGGGCAAAGACGGGCGGAGAAGGGCAAAGTGGGGCGGAGAAGGGCAAAGTGGGGCGGAGAAGGGCAAAGTGGGGCGGAGAAGGGCAGAGAATATCAGAGAAGTGCAAAGATGTGCAAAGACAAGGGGAGAAGGGCAAAGGTGGGCGGAGAATAGCGGAAAAGTTCAAAGAAGGGCAAAGACGGGCGGAGAAGGGCAAAGACGGGCAGAGAAGGGCAAAGACGGGCGGAGAAGGGCAGAGAATATTTGAGAAGTGGAAAGAGGGGTAAAGACGGGTGGAAAAAAAACAAAGTGGGGCGGAGAAGGGCAAAGTGGGGCGGAGAAGGGCAAAGTGGGGCGGAGAAGGGCAAAGTGGGGCGGAGAAGGGCAAAGTGGGGCGGAGAAGGGCAAAGTGGGGCGGAGAAGGGCAAAGTGGGGCGGAGAAGGGCAAAGTGGGGCGGAGAAGGGCAAAGTGGGGCGGAGAAGGGCAAAGACGGGCGGAGAAGGGCAAAGACGGGCGGAGAAGGGCAAAGACGGGCGGAGAAGGGCAAAGACGGGCGGAGAAGGGCAAAGACGGGCGGAGAAGGGCAAAGACGGGCGGAGAAGGGCAAAGAC
Organism: Phaenicophaeus curvirostris; assembly: GCF_032191515.1. NCBI lineage: Eukaryota > Metazoa > Chordata > Aves > Cuculiformes > Cuculidae > Phaenicophaeus > Phaenicophaeus curvirostris. Next base: position 156,570 of record NC_091410.1, read on the forward strand.
GGGCGGAGAAGGGCAAAGACGGGCGGAGAAGGGCAGAGAATATCGGAGAAGTGAAAAGATGTGCATAGACAAGGGGAGAAGGGCAAAGACGTGTGGAGAAGGGCAAAGATGGGCGGAGAAGGGCAGAAAATATCAAAGAAGGACAAAGACGGGCGGAGAAGTGCAAAGATGGGCAGAGAAAGGCAAAGATGGGCGGAGAAGGGTAATAACGGGCGGAGAAGGGCAGAGAATATTTGAGAAGTGGAAAGAGGAGTAAAGACGGGTGGAAAAAAATCAAAGACGGGTGGAGAAGGGTAAAGAAGGGGGAAGAATTGCAAAGACAGGCGGAGAAGGGTGGAGAATATCAGAGAAGTGGAAAGATGGGAAAGACGGGCGGAGAAGGGCAAAGACGGGCGGAGAAGGGCAAAGACGGGCGGAGAAGGGCAAAGACGGGCGGAGAGTGGCAGAGAATATTGGAGAAGGACAAAGTTGGGCAAAGAAAAGGGTAGAAGGGCAAAGATGGGCAGAGAAGTGTGGAGAATATCGGAGAAGAGCAAAGATGAGTAAAAAGACGGTCAGAAGCGCAAAGACTGGCGGAGAAACTCTAAGTCGGGCGGAGAAGAGCATTGACGTACGGAAAAGTGTAAAGATGGGCAGAGAAGGGGAAAGACGAGCGGAGAAGGGCTAAAACGGGCAGAGAAGTGTGGTGAATAACGGAGAAGGGCAAAGACGGGCCGAGAAGGGCAAAGACGGGCCGAGAAGGGCAAAGACGGGCCGAGAAGGGCAAAGACGGGCCGAGAAGGGCAAAGACGGGCAGAGAATGGCAAAGAAAGGCGGACAATTGCCAAGACGGTCGGACAAATGCAAAGATGGTTGCACAAGTGATAAGAAGGGCGGACAACGGCTAAGAAGGGCTGACAAGTGCAAAGATAGGTGGAGAAGGGCCAAGATGGTTGGACAAGGGCAAAAACATGCAGACAAGAACAAAGACGGGGGGAGAAGGGCAAAGACGAGCAGAGAAGAGCAAAGACGGGTGCAGAAGGGCAAAGATGGGCTCACAAATGAAAGACGGGCGGAAAAGGGCAAAGAATTGCAGAGAGTGGCAAAGAAGGGCGGATAGTGGCAAGGAAGTGAGGAGAGTGGCAAAGACGTCCGGAGAGTGACAAAGGCGGGCGGAGAAGGGCAAAGGCGGGCGGAGAAGGGCAAAGGCGGGCGGAGAAGGGCAAAGAGGGGCAGAGAAGGGCAAAGAGGGGCGGAGAAGGGCAAAGAGGGGCGGAGAAGGGCAAAGAGGGGCGGAGAAGTGTGGAGAATATCGGAGAAGGGCAAAGATCGGCTGAGAAGTGTAATAACGGGCGGAGAAGGGCAGAGAATATTTGAGAATTGGAAAGAGGGGTTAAAAGGGGTGAAAAAAACAAAGACTGGTGGAGAAGGGCAAAGAAGGGGCAGAAGGGCAAAAACAGGGGGAGAAGGGCAAAGGGGTGCGGAGAAGGGCAAAGATGGGTGGAGAAGGGCGGAGAATATCAGAGAAGTGCAAAGATGTGCAAAGACGGGCAGAGAAAGGCAAAGACGGGCTGAGAAGTGTGGAGAACAACGGAGAATGGCAAGGACAGGCGGAGAACAGCAAAAACGGGCGGAGAAGGGCAAAGACGGGTGAAGAAATGAGGAGAATACTGGAGAAGGGCAAAGGGGGGCGGAGAAGGGCAAAGATGGGTGAAGAAATGAGGAGAATACTGGAGAAGGGCAAAGGGGGGCGGAGAAGGGCAAAGACGGGCAAAGACGGGCAGAGATTGGCAAAGACGGGTGGAGAAGGGTTTAGAATATTTGAGAACTGCAAAGAAGGGCAAAGACGGGCGGAGAAGTGCAAAGACGGGCGGAGAAGGGCAGAGAATATTGGAGAAGGGCAATGATGGGCAAAGAAAAGGGTAGAAGAGCAAAGACGGGCGAAGAAGGGCAAAGACGGGGGGAGAAGGGCAAACACGGGGAGAGAAGGGCAAAGAGGGGCGGAGAAGGGCAAAGAGGGGCGGAGAAGGGCAAAGAGGGGCGGAGAAGTGCAGAGAATATCGGAGAAGTGCAAAGATTTGCAAAGACAAGGGGAGAAGGGCAAAGGTGGGCGGAGAATAGCGGAAAAGATCAAAGAAGGGCAAACACGGCCGGAGAAGGGTAAAGACGGCCCGAGAAGGGTAATAACGGGCGGAGAAGGGTAATAACGGGCGGAGAAGGGTAATAACGGGCGGAGAAGGGCAGAGAATATTTGAGAAGTGGAAAGAGGGGCAAAGACGGGCGGAGAAGGGCAAAGACGGGCGGAGAAGGGCAAAGACGGGCGGAGAAGGGCAAAGATGGGCGGAGAAGGGCAAAGATGGGCGGAGAAGGGCAAAGACGGGCGGAGAAGGGCAAAGACGGGCGGAGAAGGGCAAAGACGGGCGGAGAAGGGCAAAGACGGGCGGAGAAGGGCAAAGACGGGCGGAGAAGAGAGGGGAATATCGGAGAAGTGCAAAGATGAACAAAGACGGGCGGAGAAGGGCAAAGACGGGCGGAGAAGGGCAAAGACGCGGGGAGAAGGGCAAAGAAGGGGGAGAAGGGCAAAAACAGTGGGAGAAGGGCATAGACGAGCGGAGAAGGGCAAAGACGGGCAGAGAAGAGAAAACATGAGGGGAGAAGGGCAAAGACGGGTGGAGAAGGGTGGAGGAAATCGGAGAAGCGCAAAGACGGGAAAAGACGGGTGGAGAAGGGCAAAGTAGGATGGAAAAGGGCAAAGAAAGGCAGAGAAGGGCAGAAGTGGGCAGAGAAATGTGGAGAATATCGGAGAAGGGCAAAGACGGGCGGAGAAGGGCAAAGACGGGCGGAGAAGGGCAAAGACGGGCGGAGAAGGGCAAAGACGGGCGGAGAAGGGCAAAGACGGGCGGAGAAGGGCAAAGACGGGCGGAGAAGGGCAAAGACGGGCGGAGAAGGGCAAAGACGGGCGGAGAAGGGCAAAGACGGGCGGAGAAGGGCAAAGACGGGCGGAGAAGGGAAAACATGAGGGGAGAAGGGCAAAGACGGGTGGAGAAGGGCGTAGAATATCGGAGAATTACAAAGATGGGCAAACACGGGCGGAGAAGGGCAAAGATGGACGGAGAAGGGCAAAGAAAGGCAGAGAGTGGCAAAGATGGGTGGAGAAGGGCAAAGACGGGCGCAGAAGGGCAAAGACGGGCGCAGAAGGGCAAAGACGGGCGCAGAAGGGCAAAGACGGGCGCAGAAGGGCAAAGAAAGCGGACAATTGACAAGACGGTTGGACAAAGACAAAGATGGTTGCAGAAGTGATAAGACGGGCGGAGAACGGCTAAGAAGGGCTGACAAGTGCAAAGATAGGCGGAGAAGGGCAAAGAAGGTCAGACAAGGGCAAAAACATGCGGACAAGAACAAAGATGGGGGGAGAAGGGCAAAGACGAGCGGAGAAGTGCAAACAAGTGCGGAGAATGCAAAGACGGGCAGAGAAGTGCAAAGACGCGCCAAGAAGAGCAAAGGCTGGCGGAAAAGGGCAAAGAAGTGCAGAGAATGGAAAAGAAGTGCGGATAGTGGCAAGGAAGTGAGGAGAGTTGCAAAGATGTCTGGAGAGTGGCAAAGGCGGGCGGAGAAGGGGAAAGACGGGTGGAGAAGGGCAAAGAAGGGCGGAGAAGGGCAGAGAGTACCAGAGAAGTGCAAAGACGGACGGACAAGGGCAAAGAAAAGTTGAGAAGGGCAAAGACGGGCAGAGAAGTGCAGAGAATACCAGAGAAGTGCAAAGACAGGTGGAGAAGGGCTAAAACGGTCGGAGAAGTGTGGAGAATAATGGAGAAGGGCAAAGACGGGCCGAGAAGGGCAAAGACGGGCCGAGAAGGGCAAAGACGGGCCGAGAAGGGCAAAGACGGGCCGAGAAGGGCAAAGACGGGCCGAGAAGGGCAAAGACGGGCCGAGAAGGGCAAAGACGGGCCGAGAAGGGCAAAGACGGGCCGAGAAGGGCAAAGACGGGCGGAGAATTGTGGAGAGTACCAGTGAATGGCAAAGAGGGGCAGAGAAGGGCAAAGACGGTCGGAGAATTGTGGAGAGTTCCAGTGAATGGCAAAGTGGGGCGGAGAAGAGCAAAGACAGGCGGAGAAGGGCGAAGACGGATGAAGAAGGGCCAAGAGGGGTGGAGAGGGGCAAAGACGGGCAAAAAAGTGCAAAGACAGTCGGAGAAGGGCAAAGATGGGCGGAGAGGAGTAAAGACAGGCGGACAATTGCAAAGGAAGGCGGACAAAGGCAAAGACGGGTGCACAAGTGCAAAGATGGGCGGAGAAGGGCAAAGACGGACGGACAAGGGCAAAAAGAGGCAGACAAGAACAAAGACGGCAGTAGAAGGGCAAAGACAGACAGAGAAGGGCAAAGACGGGTGGACAAGAACAAAGACAGGGGGAGAAGGGCAAAGACGGACAGAGAAGGGCAAAGACGGACAGAGAAATCCCGAGAATACCGGAGAAGTGCAAAGAGAGGCAGAGAAGGGCGAAGACGGGGGGAGAAGGGCGAAGACGGGGGGAGAAGGGCGAAGACGGGGGGAGAAGGGCGAAGACGGGGGGAGAAGGGCGAAGACGGGGGGAGAAGGGCGAAGACGGGGGGAGAAGGGCGAAGACGGGGGGAGAAGGGCGAAGACGGGGGGAGAAGGGCGAAGACGGGGGGAGAAGGGCGAAGACGGGGGGAGAAGGGCGAAGACGGGGGGAGAAGGGCGAAGACGGGGGGAGAAGGGCAAAGACGGGGGGAGAAGGGCAAAGACGGGGGGAGAAGGGCAAGGAATGTCGGAGAGGGACAAAGACGGGCAGAGAAGGGCACAGACGGGCGGAGAAGTGCAAACAAGTGCGGAGAATGCAAAGACGGGCAGAGAAGTGCAAAGACGAGCAATGACGGCGGAGAAGAACAAAGTCGGTCAGAGAAGAGCGAAGACATGCGGAGAAGGGCAAAGAGAGGCGTAGAAGGGCAAACAAGTGCGGAGAATGCAAGGACGGGCAGAGAAGTGCAAAGACGTGCCAAGAAGAGCAAAGACAGGCACAGAAGGGCAAAGACGGGCTCACAAGTGCAAAGACGGGGGGAGAAGGACAAAGACGGGAGGAGAAAGGCAAAGACGGGAGGAGAAGTGCAAAGACGGGAGGAGAAGTGCAAAGACGGGAGGAGAAGTGCAAAGACGGGAGGAGAAGTGCTGAGAACAACGGAGAAGGGCAAAGACGGGCAAAGAAGGACGGAGAAAACCGAAGATTGGCACAAACAGATGGAGAAGGGCAAACATGGGCGGAGAAGGCAAATACGGGCAGACGAGGGAAAAGATGGGCAAAGGAAGGCAAAGACGTGAGCTAGGAGGGCAAAGACGGGCGGACGAGGGCAAAGACGGGCGGACGAGGGCAAAGACGGGCGGACGAGGGCAAAGACGGGCGGAGAAGGGCAAAGACGGGCGGACGAGGGCAAAGACGGGCGGACGAGGGCAAAGACGGGCGGACGAGGGCAAAGACGGGCGCAGAAGGGCAAAGACGGGCGCAGAAGGGCAAAGACGGGCGCAGAAGGGCAAAGACGGGCGCAGAAGGGCAAAGAAAGCGGACAATTGACAAGACGGTTGGACAAAGACAAAGATGGTTGCAGAAGTGATAAGACGGGCGGAGAACGGCTAAGAAGGGCTGAGAAGTGCAAAGATAGGCGGAGAAGGGCAAAGACGGTCGGACAAGGGCAAAAACATGCGGACAAGAACAAAGATGGGGGGAGAAGGGCAAAGACGAGCGGAGAAGTGCAAACAAGTGTGGAGAATGCAAAGACGGGCAGAGAAGTGCAAAGACGCGCCAAGAAGAGCAAAGGCTGGCGGAAAAGGGCAAAGAAGTGCAGAGAGTGGAAAAGAAGTGCGGATAGTGGCAAGGAAGTGAGGAGAGTTGCAAAGATGTCTGGAGAGTGGCAAAGGCGGGCGGAGAAGGGGAAAGACGGGTGGAGAAGGGCAAAGAAGGGCGGAGAAGGGCAGAGAGTACCAGAGAAGTGCAAAGACAGATGGACAAGGGCAAAGAAAAGTTGAGAAGGGCAAAGACGGGCAGAGAAGTGCAGAGAATACCAGAGAAGTGCAAAGACTGGCGGAGAAGCGCAAAGACTGGCGGAGAAGGGCTAAAACGGTCGGAGAAGTGTGGAGAATAACGGAGAAGGGCAAAGAGAGGCGGAGAAGTACAAAGACGGTCCGAGAAGGGCAAAGACGGGCCGAGAAGGGCAAAGACGGGCGGAGAAGGGCAAAGACGGGCAGAGAAGGGCAAAGACGGGCGGAGAAGGGCAAAGAAGGGCTGACAAGTGCAAAGATAGGCGGAGAAGGGCAAAGACGGGTGGAGAATGGCAAAGTCGGGCAAAGAAAGGCAGACGACACAGACGACACAGATAAATGACAATGAGGTCAAAATAGAAACAGAAGAAACAGAGGACGTTGACGACACATACAACAAGACATTATAAATGAAAATGATGTGACAATATACACAGACGACACAAACGACACAGACAAAACAGACAACAAAGATGACACAGGCATTATTTATTACAATGATGTCACATTAGACACTGCTGACGCAGACGACACAGAAGACAAAGACATAATAAATGAAAATGATGTCACAATAAACACAGAAAATACAGATGACAAAGACGACACAGATGACACAGACATTATAAATGTCAATGACGTCACAATTGACACAGGCAACACAGATATTATAAATTAAAATGATCTCACAAAAGAAACTGAAGACACAGACATTATAAATCACAATGATGTCACAATAGACACAGACGACACAGACTACATCGACGACACGTAGGACACAGACGACAAAGACATGATAAAGACAATGATGTCACAATAGAAACAGAAGATAGATATTATAAATGACAATGATGCCAAAATAGACACTGATGACAGAGAATACACAGACGACAGAGACATAATTTATGACAAAGATTTCACAATAGGAACTAGCGACACACACGACACAGACATTATAAATGAAAAAGTTGTCAAAATAGACACAGACGAGAGACGAAACAGATGACACAGACGACAAAGACATTATAAATTACAATGATGTTACAATAGACACAGATGAAAGAGATGACAGAGACTTCATAAATGACAATGATGCCACAATAAACAAAGATGACACAGACAACACAGAGGACAGAGACGACATATGCAAAAAAGACATTATTAAAGAAAATGATGTCACAATAGACACAGACGACACATACATTATAAATGACAATGATGTCAAAATAGACACAGACATTACAAATGGTAATGATGTAACAATAGACACAGACAAAAAAAATTTATAAATGACAATTCTGTCACAATAGACACAGACGATACAGTCTTTATAAATCACAATGGTGTCAGAATAGACACAGACACAGACATTATATATGACAATGATGTCACAATAGATACAGACGACACAGACGGCACATACATTATAAATGACAATGATGTCAAGATAAACACAGACGACAGAAAACACAGACATTATAAATAAAAATTACATCACTATAGACACAGACGACACAGACATTATAAACTACATGATGTCATAATAGACAGAGATGACACAGACTACACAGATATTATAAATGACAATGATGGCACAAAAGACACAGACGACACAGACGTTATAAAGGACAAAGGTGCCAAAATAGGCACAGACGTCACTGACTACACAGACACTAAAATTGACAATTAAGTCACAATAGCCACAGATGACACCGACGACACAGATATGATAAATGACAATTTTTTAACAATGAAACAGACGACATAGACATTATACATGACAATGATATCACAACAGACATAGATGACACAGACATTATAAATGCAAAAGATTTCACAGTAGACACAGATGACACAGAAATTATAATTGACACTGCTGTCACCATAGACACAGATGACACAGACGACACAGAAAATACAAATTGAAATGCTGTCACAGACACGGAAGTCACAGACATTATAAATGACATTGATGTCACAATGGACACAGACGACACCGTCATTATAAGTGATAATGATGTCACAATAGACACAGATGACACAGAAGAGAGATGACACATATGACACAGACATTATAAGTGGAAATTATGTCATAATATACTCCGTTTACACAGACGACACAGACATTATAAATGACAAGTATGACACACTAGACAAAGATGACAAAGACAACACATACATTATAAATGACAATGATGTCAAAAGAGAGACAGACCACAGAGACCACACAGATACTTTAAATGACAATGTCACAGACGACACAGACAGCATATATGACAATGATGTCACAATAGACACAGACTACAAAGACATTATAAATTACAATGATGTCACAATAGACATAAATGACACAGACAGTATAAATTACAATGATATCAAAATAGACACACGATGACACAGACATTATAAATGACAATGAATTCACAATAGACACAGATGACACAGATGTGATAAATGACAATGATTTCACAATAGACACTGACGACACAGATGACAAAGACATTATAAAAGACAATGATGTCACAATCGACACAGACAACGCAGCTGACACATACATTATAAATGTCAATGTTGTCAAAATAGACACAGATCACACAGAAGACACAGATACTACAAATGACAATGGTATCAGAATAGTCACAGATGACACAGACGACACAGACATTATAAATGAAAATGATGAAACGATAGACACAGACGACATACGACACAGATATAATAAATGAAAATTATGTCACAATAGACACAGATGACACAGATGGCACAGACAACACAGACATTATAAATAACAGTGATGTCACAATAAACACAATAGACACAGATGACGCAAACATTATAAATGACAATGATATCACAAAAGACACAGACGACACATACGACAATGACGATAGAGAGGACACAGAAGACACAGACAATGTAAATGACGACACAGGCGACAAAGTCATTATAAATGACAAGGATTTCACAAAAGACACATACAACACAGTCATTATATATGACAATGATGTCACAATATAAACAGATGACACAAACGACACAGATATTATAAATGACAATAATGCCAAAATAGACACAGACAACACAGAAGACATAGGCATCATAAAATAAAAAAATGTCACAATAGACACAGACGACACAGACATTAAAATCGACAATGATGTCACAATTGACACAGAAGACACCGACATTATATACGACAATGATGTCACACTAGACACAGACGAAACAGACATTAAAAATGACAATGATGACACAATATACAGAGATGACACAGATGACAAAGACATTAAAAAAGACAAAGTTGTCACATTACACCGAAGACACAGATGACAGATATTATATGACAATGATTTCACAATATACACAAAAAACACAGACGACACAGACATTATAAATGATATTGATGTCACAATAGATGCAGACAACACAGATGACAAAGACGACACAGACAATATAATTGACAATGATGTCACCATAGACACAGAAGAAAAAGACGACACAGACTGCACAGACATTAAAAATGACATTGATGTCACAACTGACACAGATGAAACATATATTATAGCTGACAATTATGTCACAATAAACAAAGGTGACAAAGACGACACAGAAGACAAATTATTAATGAGAAGGATTGAACAATAGACACAGAAACACAGACGACAGACATTATAAATGACAAAGATGTCACAATAGACACAGATGAAACGACGACACAAGCATTATAAACGACAATGGCGTAAAAATAGACACAGACAACACAGACGACATAGAGGACACATGTATAATAAAATTATATTGCAATAATCACAGATGACACAGACAACACAGACATTACTAATACAATTAATCCCAATAGACATAGACGATAGAGACGACACAGACGACACAGACATTATAAATTACAATGATGTCAAAATAGACTCAGACGACACAGACATCACAGACTACACAGAAAGTATAAATTACAAAGATGTCACAGTAGACACAAGCAACACAGACAACAACACCGATAGAGATGACACAGATGAAACAGACATAAAAAATCACAATGAAGTCACAACAGACACAGACGACACAAAGGATACAGACCACACAGAAGACAGACGACACAGATATTATAAATGACAATGATGTTCACAATATACACAGATGACACAAACGACACAGACATAAGTGACAATGATATCACAATAGACACAGACGACAAAGATGACACAGACATTATAAATGACAATGATTACACAGACGACACAGACATTATAAACCAAAATGATGTCACAATATACACAGATGACACAGACGACACAGACATTAAAATGACAATGATGTCACAATTGACACAGACGTCACAGAGGATACAGAGCACAGAAAACAGACGACACAGATATTATAAATGACAATGATGTTCACAATATACAAAGATGACACAGGCGACACAGACATTATAAATGACAATGATGTCACAATAGACACAGATGACACAGACGACAAAGGCATTATAAATTACAAAGATGTCACAATACACACAGACGACACAAACGACACAGACATTAAATGACAATGATTACACAGAAGACACAGACATTATAAATGACAATGATGTCACAACATACACAGATGACACAGACTACACAGACATTGAAATGACAGTGATGTCACAATAGCCACAGACGACAGAGACCTTATAAATTAAAATTATGTCACAATAAACACAGACGACAAAAACATTATAAATGACAATGATGTCACAAAACACAGACAAAACAGACTTTATAAATGAAAATGATTACACAGACAACACAGACAATATAAATGACAATGATGTCACATTAGACACAGATGACACAGACGAAACAGTCATTACAAATGACAATGATGTCAAAATAGAGACAGACGACAACGACTACACAGATTTATAAATGAAAATTATGTCACAATAGACACAGACGACATAGAAGACTCAGATATTATAAATGACAATGATGTCACAATAGACATAGACGACAGAGACATTATAATTTACAATGTATTCACAATAGACACAGAAGAAACAGACATTAAAAACTATAATGATGTTACAGTAGACATGGACTACAGAGAAAAAAAACCGACAGGCATTATAAATGACAGTGATGTCACAGTCGACACACACAACACCGACGACACAGAGGACAAAGACATTATAAATGACAATGATGTTATAATAGACACATATGACCCGGATGACAGACGACAAAGACATTAAAAATAAAAATGATGTCACAAAACACATCGAAGAAATAGACATTATAAATAAAAATGAATTCAAAATACACAAAGACGACAGCGACGACACAGACATTATAAATGCAAACAATATCACAATAGACACAGACGACAGAGATGACATAGACGACACAGACAAAGATATTATAAATGACAATGATGTCATAATAAAAACAGATGACAGACATGATAAATGACAATGATGCCACAATATACAAAGATGACACAGACGACACAGACATTATAAATGAAAACAATGTCACATTAAACACAGATGACACAGACGACAGACATTATAAATGACAATGATGTCACAATAGACACAGACGACAGAGATGACACAAACGGCACAAACGACACACACAATATAAATGACAATGATGTCTGTGTCTATTGTGACATCACAGACATTATAAATGAAAAAGAAGCCACAATAGACACAGACGACAGACAACACAGGCATTACAAATGACAACTGTGTAAGAATACACACTGACGATACAGACGAAACAGAGGACACAGTCATTTTTAATGACAATGTTGTCACAATAGACACAGACTACACAAACATAAAATGAAGTCACAACAGACGCAGAAGACACAGAAGACACAGACATTATAAATCACAATGGTGTCACAATAGACATAGACGACAGAAGAAACAGACATTATAAACTACAATGATGACACAATAGACAGACTACACAGACGACACAGACATTATAAGTGACAGTGATGTCAAAATAGACAAAGATGACACAGACGACACAGACTTTATAAATTAAAATGATGTCACAATAGACACAGACGACACAGACATAAATGACAATGATGTCACAATAGACATGTACAACACACGACACAGACTATAAACTACAATGATGTCACAGTAGACACAGACTGGACAGACGACAGATATTATAAATGACAATAATATCACAATAGCCACTGACGACAAAAATATTATAAATGACAATGATGTCACAATAGACACAGGCGACACAGATTTTATAAATGACAATTATGTCTCAATAGACAGAGACGACACAGCCATTATAAATGACAAAGATGTCACAATATTCACAGATGACAGAGACACTATAAATGACAGTGCTGTCACATTAGACATAGACGACAGATTTTATAAATGACAATTAGGTCTCAATAGACACAGACTAGACAGACGACACAGACGAAAGACATTATAAATGACAATGATGTCGCAATCGACACAGATGACACATTATAAAAACAATAATGTCACAATAGAAACAGACGATGCAGACATGATAAATGAAAATGATGTCACAACATTCACAGACGACACAGAACTTAAAAATGAAAATGATGTCACAATAGACTCAGACGACACAGATAATATAAATTACAATGATGTAACAACAGACACAGAAGTCACAATAGACACAGTTCTCACAGATATTATAAATTACAATGATGTAACAATAGGCACAGGAAGCACAGACGACATATACGACAAAGACAATAAAGACTTTATAAATGACAACGATGTCACAATAGACACAGACAACACAGACATTATAAATTACAATGATGTCACAATATTCTCAGATTACATATACGACATATACGACGATACAGAGATTATAAAAAACAATGATGTCAAAAAAGACAAAGATGACACAGACGACACAGACTTTATAAATGACAATGATGTCACAACAGACACAGACATTATAAATGACAAATATATCAAAATAGACAAAGAAAACACAGAATACACACATTATAAACGAAATGATGTCAAAATATACACAGAAGACACAGACATTATATATGACAATGATGTCACAATAGACACAGACGACAGACATTTTAAATAACAATGATACCACAAAAGACACAGAAAACAGAGACATTATATATAACAATGATATCACAATAGACACTGACGACACAGACAACATAAATGAGAAAAATATCACAATAGACACAGACAACACAGACATTATAAATGACAAAAATGTCAAAACATAGACAGACGACACAGACATTATAAAAAAATGATATCTAAATATACACAGATGACAGAGACATTATAAATGACAAGGATGTCACAATAGACAAAGAAGACACAGACGACAGAGATGACACAGACTTAGTAAATGAATACTATGTCACAATAGAAACAGACGACACAGACATTAAAAACTGCTATGGAGTCACATTAGAAACAGATGACACAGACGACAGACTACACAGAAGACACAGACATTATAAATGACAATGATGTCACAATAGACACAGACGACACAAACATTGTAAATCAAAATTATAACAAAATAGAAACAAATGACACAGACACTATAAATTAAAACGATATCACAATATAAACAGATGACACAGACTACACTGACATTATAAATGACAGTGATTTCAATATAGACAAAGATGACACCAACTACACAGACATTAAAAATGACAATAATGTCACATTACACACAGATGACAGACATTATAAATGAAAATGATGTCAAAATAGACACAGAGGACAGAGACATTTTAAATGACAATGATTTCAGAATAGACACAGAACGTAGAAATGACAGTGATGTCACAACAAAGACGACACAGATATTATAAAGGGCAATGACGTCACAATAGACACTGAAAACACAGATGACATATTATAAATAAAAAAGATGTCACAATAGACACAAACACCAGAGACGACACAGGTGAAATGAAAGACACAGGTATTAAAAGTGATAATGATGCCACAATAGACACAGACGACACAGACATTATAAATGACAACGATGACACAATAGAAACAGACGACACAGACGTTATAAATGACAATGATGTCACAAGAGACACAGACGAAACATACGACACCAACGACACAGACATTATTAACGACAAGGGTGTCACAATAGACAAAGACGACACAGACAATATATTTTACAATGATGTCACATTAGACACAGACAACACAGACAACATAGATGACAGATGGCACAGATATTATTAATAAAAATGATGTCACAATATACAAAAACAACACAGACGACATCGATGACACTGACAATATAAATGACAATGACGTCACATGAGACACAGTAGACACAGACATTATAATTGAAAAAGATGTCACAATAGACAGACGACAGAGACGACACAGACTTTATGAACGACAGTGAGGTCGCTATAGACGCAGACGACACAGACTTTATGAACAACAGTGAGGTCGCTAGAGACGCAGACGACACAGACATTATGAACGACAGTGAGGTCGCTGTAGACACAGATGACACAAACTTTCTAAACATCAATGAAGTCACTATAGACAAAAACGAAACATACGACACCAACGACACAGACATTATTAGTGACAAGGGTGTCACAATAGACAAAGAGGACACAGACAATATATTTTACAATGATGTCACATTAGACACAGATGACATAGATGGCACAGATATTAATGAAAATGATGTCCCAATATACACAAATAACACCGACGACATTGACGACATCGATGACAGTGACATTATAAATGACAATGATGTCACATTAGACACAGTAGACACAGACATTGTAATTGACAAAGATGTCACAATAGACAGACGACAGAGACGACACAGACTTTATAAACGACAGTGAGGTTGCTATAGACGCAGACGACACAGACTTTCTAAACATCAATGAGGTCACTACAGACACAGGCGACACAGAATTTCTAAATGACAGTGAGGTCGCTAGAGACGCAGACGACACAGACTTTATGAATGACAGTGAGGTCGCTAGAGACGCAGACGACACAAACTTTATGAACGACAGTGAGGTCGCTAGAGACGAAGGCGACACAGACTTTCTAAACCACAGCGAGGTCACTAGAGACACAGGCGACACAGACCTTCTGAACGACAGCGAGGTCACTAGAGACACAGGCGACACAGACCTTCTGAACGACAGTGAGGTCGCTGTAGACACTGGCGACACAGACCTTCTGAACGACAGTGAGGTCGCTGTAGACACTGGCGACGCAGACCTTCTGAACGACAGTGAGGTCGCTGTAGACACTGGCGGCGCAGACCTTCTGAACGACAGTGAGGTCGCTGTAGACACTGGCGACGCAGACCTTCTGAACGACAGTGAGGTCGCTGTAGACACTGGCGACGCAGACCTTCTGAACGACAGTGAGGTCGCTGTAGACACTGGCGGCACAGACCTTCTGAACGACAGTGAGGTCGCTGTAGACACTGGCGGCACAGACCTTGTGAACGACAGTGAGGTTGCGGTAGACACAGACGACACAGACCTTATGAACGACAGTGAGGTCACTATAGACACAGACGACACAGAATTTCTAAACCTCAATGAGGTCGCTATAGACACAGACGACACAGACGTTCTAAACGTCAATGAGGTCACTATAGACAAGGACTACCCAGACTTTCTAAATGACAGTGAGGTCGCTAGAGACACAGACAACACAGACTTTCTAAACCACATTGAGGTCGCTATAGACACAGACTACACAGACTTTCTAAACCTCAATGAAGTCGCTATAGACACAGATGACCCAGACGACACAGACTTTCTAAAACTCACTGAGGTCGCTATAGACACAGACGACACAGACTTTCTAAACATCAATGAGGTCGCTATAGACAAAGACGACACAGAATTTCTAAACCTCAATGAGGTCGCTATAGACAGAGACGACACAAACGTTCTAAACGTCAATGAGGTCACTAGAGACAAGGATGACCCAGACTTTCTAAATGACAGTGAGGTCGCTAGAGACACAGATGACACAGACTTTCTAAACGACAATGAGGTCACTATAGACACAGGCGACACAGACTTCCTAAACCACAATGAGGTCACTATAGACACAGACGACACAGACTTTCTAAACCTCAATGAGGTCGCTATAGACACAGACTTTCTAAACGTCAATGAGGTCGCTACAGACACAGACGACAGTTTTCTAAACGTCAAAGACGTCACTATAGACACAGACGACAGTTTTCTAAACGTCATTGAGGTCGCTATAGACACAGATGACACAGATTTTATAAATGACAGTGAGGTCTCTAGAGACACAGACCTTCTAAACATAAATGAGGTCACTATAGACACTGGCGACACAGACTTTCTAAACGTCAATGAGGTCGCTATAGACACAGACGACACAGACATTCTAAACGTCAATGAGCTCGCTATAGGCACAGACGACACAGACTTTCTAAACCTCATTGAGGTCGCTATAGACACAGACGTCACAGACTTTCTAAACCTCAATGAGTTCGCTATAGACACTGATGACACAGACATCACAGACGTTCTAAACGTCAGGGAGGTCTTTATAGACACAGACGACACAGACTTCCTAAACCTCATTGAGGTCGCTATAGACACAGACGACACAGACCTTCTGAACGACAGTGAGGTCGCTCTAGACACAGACGACACAGACCTTCTGAACGACAGTGAGGTCGCTGTAGACACAGGCAACACAGACTGTCTAAACGTCAATGATGTCGCTATAGACACAGGCGACACAGGCTTTCTAAACGTCAGGGAGGTCTTTATAGACACAGGCGACACAGGCTTTCTAAATGTCAGGGAGGTCTTTATAGACACAGGCGACACAGGCTTTCTAAACCACAATGAGGTCGCTATAGAATCAGGCGACACAGGCTTTCTAAACCTCAATGAGGTCGCTATAGACACAGATGACACACATTTTATAAACTACAGTGAGGTCGCTAGAGACACAGATTTTTTAAACGACAGTGAAGTTGCTAGAGACACAGGCTTTCTAAACGGCAGTGAGGTCGCTAGAGACACAGGCTTTCTAAACGACAGGGAGGTCGCTAGAGACACAGGCTTTCTAAACGTCAGGGAGGTCGCTAGAGACACAGGCTTTCTAAACGACAGTGAGGTCGCTAGAGACACAGGCTTTCTAAACGACAGTGAGGTCGCTAGAGACACAGGCTTTCTAAACGTCAGGGAGGTCGCTGCGGACCCAGGCGACACAGGCATTATAATGGACAATGATTTCACAACAGAGACAGATGACAGACACGAAAATGATGACACAGACATTACAAATGAGAATGATGTCACAATAGAAACAGACGACAGACAAAAATGACAACACAGATGACACTGACATTATAAATGACAATGATTTCACAATAGAGACAGACAACAGAAACATTAAAAATGACAGTGATGTTCAAAATAGACACACACTATATATAACAATGACGTCACAATAGACACAGACGACACAGACATCATATATGACAACGATGCTCATTGCATCTTGAAAGACAAAAAATAAAACCCAAACAAAATAACTAGCTGGCGTTTGTCGGTAATGTAGGTACAAGTCATATCTAACTGTTGACTCGGCAGCCAACCCACCTGGCTATGGGAATCTACCCCCAGTTCAATTGTCACCCCTTGCTGCCAGACCCGATGCCTCTGCACCTGTAGAACTCAACATTCAATAACTTACCCCCAGACTCGATAGTAACTAAACAATTCCACACACTGTTTTGATTCAGGAATGCCAACCCTTCTTCACACAACAGCCAGGCAGAAAAAAAAAAGATAAAATCAAATCTTAACAACCATACACACCAGGTTTATTGCCCCAAGAATTTAAACTGATCTACCGACACTCCAACGTTATATCTGAGATGGCTTTGGTCATTCCCTCTGTGGCTGCATAACCGACCAAAAATGATTCTCCTCACCCCATGTATCTATGGCTACTTGCTCTGGAATGCACTGTATCACCTCGCCCTTCAAAGCCTAACTAGACGGGTATATCTACAGATCGAATTTCACTGCTGTTCTTCTGCTAACTACCGATTCTTTAGCTCAGGCAGAGCAGCTCCAGCCAGATTCAAACGTGCACAGACTGACTCTGCACAGAAAACCAATGACAGGATGCAGAAACAAAAAGGAAACTTGGTAAGAATGACTCTCAAAAGAGGGCTGGCATTGGGCAACAAGATGTAGGGAGTTGCAAGAAAGATTATGTCAGCCCTTGAAAAATGGAAGACTATGGCCCCTTTAAGAGCCACAGCCACAACTAGAAGGATGCAAGGGTGAGCCCTTCTTAAAGACCTCAAAACAGAGTATGTATGGAGGAAGTGCCAGAACAGGGATTTAAGAAAATGGAACAATAAGGGCTGAGGATGCTAATGTGTCCTGCGATGCCTACACAATAGGCAACTGACCGGAAATTTCCAAAATACAAGACCTATCTGTACATGAAGATCACAATGCAAGAAAAGCAGTGCCCGATCAGCACCTTACTAAGAACAGACATCCAAGAGTCTAGAGATGACACGTGGACCAAATGCAAAGATGACATCAAGACCTGCAGAAGATTTAAGACACAGCAGAGTCTACACAGTCTAAACAACAAGACAGATATAGGCTGGAACTGCCCTGCCTGGTACACGCTAGCTTGGGGCTGAAAATTAAACCCCTCTCCAAACGTGTAACAAGGTGCACTCTTCCTGCACAACCCTCTACCCTATGCTAAATCCCTTCCCTGCCATTCTCAACATTCTGCCCTCTTCCCGGACCAAAACCACAGCCCCCTTAACTTTCTGAGGACTGAGGGCCTGAAGATATCCTTGGCAGAAAAAACACAAACTGCATCAACTAACTGGAAAAATCCTGCACTCTCACATTGTCCTGGACTATAATCTGCAAAAAAAAAAACAAACCAAAAACATACAGAAACCACAGTTCCAAGTCATCACACTGCTCACTGCCAACATCTTGTACTACACCCACTGCAAAACTGCCAAGGCATTCTGCTCACCTATTTGATGCCAACTCAAACATTGGATGTTGCAGTCATCATCACCTGGGGCACTTCAGGTAGACAGACGGAAAATTTACTATTGTGCTTCTGAGAAATCAGTCCCGTGCTCCAACTCTCTACTCCCCTGTTCACCTCAACTGCTCTTTGCATTCTAAAAGCGGACCACACAGCATCTACAAAACCAAAGGCCAATGCTCAATGGAGTTGCTGCGTACTACGGGGCTCTAACACACCTATTTGAACAACAACCTCCTCACCTCACAGACCACACATCAGCAAGAAGCTTCACCCCCCTGAGGCTGCATTTGGCACCTGCCACAGAAAAAGCATGCTTTTGTACTATACTAAAGCACAGGCTGCCCCAAGCAACACCTATCTCCCACTGCATTACCTTGACTGCTCAGATGCCCAGCTTGCCTCATCTTCTGTGGTTGTGTTGAGGCTTGAGCTCCACCTGGAATATACAAACAGCAAGGATGATTGTAACTTCATTGAAGAAAACCAACACACGGTAACTGATCATACAGCCACGGTTACATTTCCCTACCAACACCACAGCCAACTCACCTCACTATGGCACACTAACTGCACACAACTCCATCCGTGCCCCTCGGCACACAGGTCAGCCCGCTACGTCTGAAAAACACAACAGCAAAGAAGTCACCCTGACGCTCAGCAACGCCCTAAGAATTCCAAGACTCTACTGCACATTACAGCCAAGCAAAGCTAGTCCACAACCAAACCCAAACATTAATTGCTGCTCCCTTGACATTCAAACCCCTTCGTTACCGCTCCACTGGCTGCTCCCATGCAGTTTTGGCCACCCCTTATGTGGCTCCAGAGACAAGCAGAAACTACCCTCCTCACCCGCCACACCGAGGGCTGCTAGATCTGCAAATAAGGGATGCCCCTAGACCGCAATGTCTAGGCACGTCAAAACGTTAAGCACACAATCGGGCCACTATACCCCTGCTGATGCTTATCGCCTCCTCTACGCACCTGGCAGAGCAGCTCCAACCAGACACAAACACACACAGAACACCAATACACAAGAACGACATCAGGAACCTGGAACAAAAGAAAAGTCGCGGCAACAAGGAGGACTCCTGGACCATGCATGCCAATGGGCAAGGCAATGGACAGGGCTCCAAGGAACAACTTTCGGTAGCCCTGGAAAAGCGAAGAACCGTGCATGGTTCCAAAGAGATGGTGCCACAACTGGCAAGATGAACGGGCAAGAAGCCCCTTTTAAAGATCTAAAGATGCAGAGGATGGACGGAACAAGTCCCAGAACAGGGATCCAGGAAAACAGAAGACTAACTATCCCGGATGGCGAGGCAGGCTGTAAGGCTGCAGCAGAAGACGACTGACCAGATGCTTCCAAAACACAAGAGCGATCCACACTTTAGAAATGTGAAGAAAGAAAAGCAGTACTCCGTTGACACTGCCTTGATGAGTACAAGCATTTGGGACCCTAGACATGGCGCCCAAGGCATGCCTGCGATGCCCTGAGCACAAAAGACAACATCAAGACCTGCAGAAAATTTCAGACATGGCACGGTGACTACACAAACTAGACAACAACAGATACAGGCTGGAACTGCCCTGCCCATACAGGGTTTGGGCTGAGAAGTAGACCCCTCTGCCTTCACCTGCCCAAAGAGGACTCCCTGCACAGCCTAGGCTACCTTCCAAACCCCTCCCTGCTAGCCCCATCCCACCTCCCGCTTCCCAACTCCCGCTTCCCAACTCCGGTCTCTCAACTTAGCTTTCAGAGGGCCACGAATGAAGCTGTCCTTGGACAAAGCAGCTCAAATCACATCAGCTAACAGAAATAATCCTGCAGTCACTGCATTCCTCTTCAGCATCTGCAAGAAAAATGAACAGAAAAACACAGTGCCAAAACACGAGACCAATCCAGGCTTTAGGAACACAATGCAAGAAAAGCAGTGCCCAGTCGACAGTGCATTGATGAGTACGAGCATTCAGGACCCTAGATATGGTGCTCGAGGCATGTCCGGCATCCTGTAAAGGATCACTCATTACAACGGGATGTGGCCAAAACCAGGAGGATGTACGTGAAAGGATCACCTTTTAAATGACTAAAGGCACAAGATGCATGGAAGAAGTCTCAGGTCAACAGGGATCCTTGAAAACATATGACTAACTATTGTGGCCGCCAACACAGGCTGCAAGGCCATGGGAAAAGTTGGCTGACTAGAAACTTTGAAAACATGAAGCCAATCCACGCTTAGGTTATGATGCAAGAAGAACAGTGCCTAATTGGTATTGTACCCATGAGTACAGGCATTCAAGACCCTCGAGATGCTGCTCAAGTCATATGCTGCATTCCTTTAAAGCAAAGGGGACATCAAGGCTTAAGAAACGTAAAAGAGAAACAGAATATAAAGCACACAGCACAGACAAGCTGGAACGGCCCTGCCTGGAACATGCTAGCTTTGGGCTGAGAAGTAACACCCTCCAGCTCTCCCTGCCCAAAGGGGACACTTCCCGCACAGCCCTCTCCCATAGGCTACTTTTAAAACCCCTCCCTGCCATCCCCAGCCTTCTCCCCTCTGTCATACCCCACCCCTGCCCCCGTCCCTCAACTTAGCTTTCAGACCACCAGGAGGCTTCCTCAGGAGAAAAAAAACTCCAAGAGCATCAGCTTCCTGGAATGATCCTACAGTTGCCAGGATCCACTTTGCAATCTATAAGAAAACTAAAATAGCCCCAACAGCCAGCATTGCACTGATCAGTGTCAGCACCTTACATGACAACTTGCTCTGCCTAACTGCCATGTCCTTCCACTCACTTGCTCCACAGCAGTTCTTATGTCAGATGCTGCAGCTGTTATCACTCAGGGTAATTAAATTAAGAGAATTACTCACACCTGTGAGAAGTCTGCCCCATGCTCCTTCTCCCTACTACCCAGCTCATCTCAAATGCTCTTCCCATTCCCAAGGTGGCCCACACAGTGCCTGCCAAACCAAAAGTAAATACTATGTTGACAAATAAGACTTTGCTCTTCTAGACATACTCAACTTCCTCCTCACCATCAGCCCCACAATGATGAGAATAAGCCTGACTGCCTCACCAGCACCCCAAAATTCTCTGCTATCTGCTTACCTCTCCTCCTCACCACTTAAGTTGTAGGACCAGTAGTGGTGATACCCAGGACAAAAGAAAGATGAGCCACGGAAATCCACATTTTAGGAAGGAACCAAACTTTAGTCGTAGGAGTGAACAAGAAGAACTTGAAAAAAATATTCTTATCAAAACCCAGTAAAGATTATTAACACAGAAGACCTAAAAACACAGGACACTCACCACACAGCAATGGAGACTGGAATTACAGAGGCAGTCAGCCAATGAAAAACTCGCAACAGTGGGATTGACTACTCTAAGACCTAAATTGGAAACTCAATGACCGTAAAAAAACACAATGGATTAACAGGGACAAGGTAACAACCGCTGTAAGCAATAACAGAGCAAACCTCACTGGCAAGTTCAGGAAAAATCTACAACTCTACTAAATAAGGGAGGCTTGTGTGCTTACAGACCAGATGAAGAAGAGTTGCTCAGCTGCTAACTGTTACGAGCCAAAACAATATCCAATCTCTTCCCTGAGAAATTAAAGGGAAACAAGCGGCAGAACCCTGCACTGTAGATAGGCAGCGAGTTCATACCTTTAAGTAGCAAGGTCTCTGATATTCATAGGATCACCAGGTTGGAAAAGACCCATTGGATCATTGAGTCCACCCATTCCTATCAATCGCTAAACAATGCCCCTCACCATCTCATCCACCCATCCTTTAAACACCTCCAGGGAAGGTGACTCTACCACCTCCTTGGGCAGACTTTGCCCATCCCCAATAACCCTTTCAGTGAAATATTTTTTTCTGATGTACAGCCTGAAGCTTCCTTGGCAGAGCTTGAGGCTATTCCCTCTTGTCCTGTCCCCTGTCCCTTGGGAGAGGTGACCAGCTCCCTCCTCTCCACAACCTCTTTTCAGGTAGCTGCAGAGAGCAATGAGGTCTCCCCTCAGCCTCTTCTTCTCCAGGCTAAACACCCCCAGCTCTCTCAGCCGCTCCTCATAAGGCTTGTTCACCAGCCCCTTCACCAGCTACATTACTCTTCTCTGGACATTCAGATGGATAGAGACAGGATGCACGCAAAGAAGTTAGTTGAGGAACACAATAAGTAAAAGGTATAAGGGAGCAGAGATCTCCAAGCCCTAGAGATGACATTACTTAGGGTAACTAATACTTTTAAACTTGTGTCTCAACCTCATCATTACCTCATTGTCTACAGAGAGACTAGAACAACAGACACCTGAACGGCACTTGCATCTGACCACCAAACTGACCCAAGAAAGACTGATGAACCCATCTCCCTTTCCCCAAACCATTAAAGCCCTTTTCTACCCCTGAAGTATCAGAGAAGGAACCCGGCTCCTTCTTAACAGCACCTGCCCTATATTTTAACCCCCCTGACCCTTCTGTGTTGCTGTTCCTTGGGAGCTGTGCTCCTGAGCCCTTCCCAGGGCTCCCCTGGCCCCTTCTATCTTCCACCAACCCACAGACTCTACTTCCTACCCTAGGCCAACAAACTTCATTCCTGATTATTATCACCCACAAGGTGCCCATTACAAACTGCAGAGCCCCTAGGACCAATACATCATGCCACACAGAATGAGGAACAACAACAAATCATCCCATAACAAAAAACTCGAGGCAAAGCACCCAGAAAAAAATACAAAGAAGGATACCAAAACCATCTTGCCCCCTCCAACACCCAATCAAAAATTACTGACAAAAAAGCCCCATAGTTACACCTGTATGTGCTGCTTCGCCTGGACTCTTCCAAAGCTCATACCTCCAACAGACGCCTCTGCTTCTTTAGAAGAACAAAAAGAAAAAAAAAACTAAAAAAGCCAAAAACCACCACTTACCCAACTAGCTTAATCTACCTAAAAGCTACAATGAATGGAAACAGCAGCAAAACTCTAATCTCAAGGATAAACCACAACCTAAATGACCTCCAGAGGCAAGGCCTGTGGCTTATATACCCCCTGGGCCTTCCCGCCCACCACCTGTGACTGGGGTGTGGTGAAGCCCTCACAGGTATAAATAGTGCCTGAGGAGGAGCTGTGTTTTATTAACTCTGCCTTACATTCTCAGCTAGAACAACACTACTACATGTCTGAAAGTATCCTTACAAGAAATAACAGTATGCGTGCTGTCACTGCAACATTGCTAGTTGTGACAGTGATGGGACTAGGTAACGAACATTTTAGAGCTGGACTTTTTGGTTCCTTTCATTTATCGTGCTGCTACAATTCCTGTTCCCAGGTATCCCTATACCCCTACTCTTTAATTTTTCTGTGCTCTTTTCTCTCTTTCCCCCCCCCCCCCCTAGTCTTCAGTATCTGTTCTCTGCCTATACTATTTTTTTCCTTTTCCATCTTTATCCCAATCTGCGTTCCTCATTCTGTTCCCCCACAATTTCACTGGCTTGATCCTTGTAGCTTGTTCTTTCTCTGCACCTGCAAATGCCTTGCTTTTCTTTCTCTTTCTTTCTTTCTCTATTCCTTTGTATTGCTTACTGTTGCTGTTCCAGCTTTTCCATTCACTCTGAATCTTGACACTCCCCTTTACTTCTCTTGCTGTTTCTGAATTTTTGTGCTAGTCCCTGCTCTTTTTTATAATCCTCTGTCTGTAGGGCTCCTAGTTCCTCTCAAACAAGTCAGCTCTTTTTTATGTACACACATGGCCTTATAAGAAATGGCTCAGAGAGCTGGGGTTGTTTAACCTGGAGAAGTGGAGGCTGAGGGGAGACCTCATTGCTCTCTACAACTACAAGGTCTACAAAGAGGGTCGAACAAGGGAAATGGAGGGCAAAGAAGGTGGGAGAAGGGCAAAGAAGGTGGGAGAAGGTTGGAGAAGTTCAAAGAAGTTCGAAGAATATCGGAGAAGGTCAGAGAAGTTAAGAGTAGGTCAGAGAAGGTCGGATTAGGTCGGAGAAGGTCAGAAAATGTCAAAGAAGGTTGGAGAAGTTCAAAGAAGGTCGGAAAAGGTCAAAGGTGGTTGGAGAATTTCAAAGAAGTTCGTAGAATTTCAGAGAAGTTCAAAGAAGGTCAGAGAATTTCGGAGAAGGTCAAAGAAGCTCAGAGAAGGTCAAAGAAGGTTGGAGAAAGATAAAGAAGGTTGGAGAAGATTGGAGAAGGTCGAAGAAGGTAAAAGATGGTCGGAGAAGGTCAAAGAAATTTGAAGAAGGTTGGAGAATTTCGGAGAAGTTAGGAGAAGGTCAGATAAGGTCAAAAAAGCATGGAGAAGGTCGGAGAAAGTAAAAGAAGCTTGGAGAAGGTCGCAGAAGGTCAAAGAAGCTTGGAGAAGGCCTAAGAAGGTTGGAGAAAGATAAAGACAGTTGGAGAAGTTCAGAGAAGGTCGGAGAAGGTCAGAGTAGTTCGGAGAAGTTCAAAGGTGGTCGGAGAAGGTCAAAGAGGGTCGGAGAAAGATAAAGAAGCTCGGAAAAGGTCAGAGAAGGTCAAAGAAGGTTGGAGAAAGATAAAGACGGTTGGAGAAAATGGGAGAAGGTCGGAAAATGTCAAAGAAGGTCGGAAAGGTCAGACAAGGTCGGAGAAGGTGGGAGAACGTCGGAGAAGGTCAGATAAGTTAAAAGAAGGTCGGAGAAGGTCAGAGAAGGTCAGAGAGGATCGGAGAAGGTCGAAGAATGTCAGAGAGGGTCAAAGAAGGTCAGAAGAGGGTCGGAGAAGGTCAGAGAGGGTCAGAGAAGGTCAGAGAGGGTCGGAGAAGGTCGCAGAAGGACAAAGGATTAGGAGAAGTTTGGGGAAGTTCAAAGAAGCCAGGAGAAAGTCAAAGAAAGTTGGAGAAGTATAAAGAGGGTCAGAGAAGATCAGAGAAGTTCAGAGAAGGTCAAAGATGGTCGGGGAAGTCAGAGCGTGTCTACAGCGACCTCATTGTCGTTTAGAAAGTCTGTGTCGCCTGTGTCTACAGCAACCTCATTGTCGTTTAGAAAGTCTGTGTTGCCTGTGTCTATAGCGACCTCACTGTCGTCTGGGTCGTCTGTGTCTATAGTGACCTCACTGACATTTAGAAAGTCTGTGTCATCTGTGTCTATAGTGACCTCATTGATGTTTAGAAAGTCTGTGTCGTCTGTGTTCACAGCGACCTCATTGAGGTTTAGAAAGTCTGGGTCGTCTGTGTCTATAACGATCTCATTGAGGTTTAGAAAGTCTGTGTCATCTGTGTCTACAGCGACCTCATTGAGGTTTAGAAAGTCTGTGTCGTCTGTGTCTACAGCGACCTCATTGAGGTTTAGAAAGTCTGTGTCTTCTGTGTCTACAGCGACCTCATTGAGGTTTAGAAAGTCTGTGTCGTCTGTGTCTACAGCGACCTCATTGAGGTTTTGAAAGTCTGGGTTGTCTGTGTCTACAGCGACCTCATTGAGGTTTTGAAAGTCTGGGTCGTCTGTGTCTATCGCGACCTCATTGAGGTTTAGAAAGTCTGTGTCGTCTGTGTCTACAGCGACCTCATTGAGGAATTCGGAGAAGGTCAGAGAAGGTTGAAGAAGATCAGTGAAGGTTGGAATAGGTCGGAAAAGGTCAAAGAAGGTCAGAAAAGGTCAAAGAATGTCGGAGAAGGTCAGAGAGGGTCGGAGAGGGTCAGAGAAGTGTGGAGAAGGTCGCAGAAGGACAAAGGATTATGAGAAGTTTGGAGAAGGTCAAAGAAGCCAGGAGAAGGTCAAACAAAGTTGGAGAAGTATACAGAGGTTCAGGGAAGATCAGAGAAGTTCAGAGAAGGTCAAAGATGGTCGGGGAAGTCAGAGCGTGTCTACAGCGACCTCATTGTCGTTTAGAAAGTCTGTGTCGCCTGTGTCTACAGCGACCTCATTGTCATTTAGAAAGTTTCTGTCGCCTGTGTCTACAGCGACCTCACTGTCGTTTAGAAAGTCTGTGTTGCATGTGTCCATAGCGACCTCACTGTCATCTGTGTCTATAGTGACCTCATTGATGTTTAGGAAGTCTGTGTCGTCTTTGTTCACAGCGACCTCACTGAGGTTTAGAAAGTCTGTGTCGCCTGTGTCTACAGCGACCTCACTGTCGTTTAGAAATTCTGTGTTGTCTGTGTCTACAGCGACCTCATTGAGGTTTAGAAAGTCTGTGTCGTCTGTGTCTACAGCGACCTCATTGAGCAATTCGGAGAAGGTCAGAGAAGGTCGAAGAAGGTCAGAGAAGGTCGAAGAAGGTCAGAGAAGATGGAAGAAGGTCAAGGAAGGTCGGAGAAGGTCAAGGAAGGTCGGAGAAGGTCAAGGAAGGTCGGAGAAGGTCAAGGAAGGTCGGAGAAGGTCGGAAAATATCAAAGAGGTTCAGAGAAGGTCAAAGAGTTTGGAAAAAATCAAAGAAGTTCTAAGAAGGTCAGAGAAGGAAGGAGATATTTGGAGAAAGTTAAAGATTATCGGAAAAGGTCAGAGAAGTTTGGAGAAGGTCAAAGAACATCAGAGAAGATCCGAGAAGGTCAAAGAATGTCGGAGAAGGTAAAAGAAGGTCGGAAAATGTCAAAGAAGTTCAGAGAAGGTCGGAGAAGTTCGTAGAAGGACGGAGAATTTCGTAGAAGGACAGAGAAGGTCAGAGAAGCCAAAGGAAGTTCAGAGAAGGTAGTAGAATTCAGAGAAGTTCGAAATAGATCAGATAATTTTGGAGAAGTTCGGAGAAAGTCAAAGAAGGTGGGAGAAGGGCAAAGACTGGTGGAGAAAGGAGGAGAATATCAGAGAAGGGCAAAGACGGGTGGAGAAGGGCAAAGACGGGCAGAGAAGTGTGGAGAATATACGAGAAGTGCAACGATGGGCGGAGAAGGGCAATAATGGGTGGAGAAGGGTAACCATGGGCAGAGAAGGTCAAAAACAGGTGGAGAAGGGTGGAGAATATTGAAGACGAGCAGAGAAGGGCAAAGACGAGCAGAGAAGGGCAAAGACGAGCAGAGAAGGGCAAAGACGGGCGGAGAGGGACGGAGAATATTGGAGAAGTGCAAAGAAGGGCAAAGATGGGAGGAGAAGGACAAAGACGGGCTGAGAAGAGCAAAGATGGTAGGAGAAGGATGGAGAATATCGGAGAAGGGCAAAGATGGGCGGAGAAGGGCAAAGGGGCGGAGAAGGGCAGAGATTATCGGAGAATTTCAAAGGAGGCAAAGAGGAGCGGAGAAGGGCAAAGAGGGGCGAAGAAGGGCAAAGATAAGCGGAGAAGGGCAGAGAATATCAGAGAAGTGCAAAGATGGGAAAAGACGTACAGAGAAGGGATAAGACGTGCAGAGAAGGGTGGAAAATAATGGAGAAATGCAAAGATGGGCAAAGAGTTTAGGAGAAGGGCAAAGACGGGCGGAGAAGTGTATACAATATTGGAGAAGTTCAAAGAAAAGCAGAGACGGGCGGAGAAGGGCGGAGACAGGCGGAGAAGGGCGGAGACGGGCGGAGAAGGGCAAAGACGGGCGGAGAATATTGGAGAAATGCAAAGAAAGACAACGACGGGCGGAGAAGGCCTAAGACGGGCAGAGAAGGGCAAAGAAGTGTGGAGAAAGGCAAAGCTGGGCAGAGAAGTTAAGAAAAGGGCAAAGAAGGGCAAAGACGGGTGGAGAAGGGAGGAGAACATCGGACAAGTGCAAAGAAGGGCAAAGACGGGCGGAGAAGGGCAAAGACGGGCGGAGAAGAGCAAAGACGGGCGGATAATATCGGAGAAGTGCAAAGCAGTGCAAACATGGGAGGAAAAGGGGAAAGGCGGGCTGAGAAGGGCAAAGATGGGAGGAGAAGGACGGAGAATATCAAAGTAGGGCAAAGAGAGGAGGAGAAGGGCAAGGACAGGCGGAGAAGGGCAAGGACGGGCGGAGAAGGGCGGAGATTATTGGAAAAGTTCAAAAGAAGCAAAGAGGGGTGGAGAAGGGCAAAGAGGGGCGGAGAAGGGCAAAGAGGGGCGAAGAAGGGCAGAGAATATCGGAGAAGGGCAAAGAGGGGCGAAGAAGGGCAGAGAATATCGGAGAAGGGCAAAGAGGGGCGGAGAAGGGCAAAGAGGGGCGGAGAAGGGCAAAGAGGGGCGGAGAAGGGCAAAGAGGGGCGGAGAAGGGCAAAGAGGGGCGGAGAAGGGCAAAGAGGGGCGGAGAAGGGCAAAGAGGGGCGGACAAGGGCAAAGAGGGGCGGACAAGGGCAAAGAGGGGTGGACAAGGGCAAAGAAGGGCGGAGAAGGGTGGATAATATCGGAGAAGGGCAAGGACGGGCGGAGAAGGGCAAGGACGGGCGGAGAAGGGCAAGGACGGGCGGAGAAGGGAAAACATAAGGGGATAAGGGCAAAAACGGACAGAGAAGGGTGGAGAATATTGGAGAATGGCCAAGACGGGCGGAGAATGGCCAAGACGGGCGGAGAATGGCCAAGACGGGTGGAGAAGGGCGAAGACGGGAGGAGAAGGGCAAAGACGGGAGGAGAAGGGCAAAGACGGGCGGAGAAGGGCAAAGGCAGGCGGAGCAGAGAAAACAGGATGGGAGAAGGGCAAAGATGGGTGGAGAAGTGTGGAGGAAATCGGAGAAGCGCAAAGATGGGAAAAGACGGGCGGAGAAGGGCAAAGACGGGTGGAGAGGTGCGGAGGATACTGGAGAAGTGCAAAGAAGGGCAAAGACGGGCGGAGAAGGGCAAAGTAGGATGGAGAAGGGCAAGGAAGGGCAGAGAAGGGCAAAAGTGGGCGGAGAAATGTGGAGAATATCGGAGAAGGGCAAAGACGGGCGGAGATGGGAAAACATGAGGGCAGAAGGGCAAAGACGGGCAGAGAAGTGTGGAGAATATCGGAAAAGTACAAAGATGGTCGAAGACGGGTGGAGAAGGGCAAAGACGGGTGGAGAAGGGCAAAGAAAGGCAGAGAGTGGAAAAGATGGGTGGAGAAGGGCAAAGACAGGTGGAGAAGGGCAGAGAATATTGGAGAAGGACAAAGTTGGGCAAAGAAAAGGGTAGAAGGGCAAAGACGGGCAGAGAAGAGTGGAGAATATCGGAGAAGAGCAAAGATGGGAAAAAAGACGGTCAGAAGTGCAAAGACTGGCGGAGAAACTCTAAGTCGGGCGGAGAAGAGCATTGACGTACGGAAAAGGGTAAAGACCGGCAGAGAAGGGCAAAGACGAGCGGAGAAGGGCTAAAACGGGCAGAGAAGTGTGGTGAATAACGGAGAAGGGCAAAGAGAGGCGGAGAAGGGCAAAGACGGGCCGAGAAGGGCGGAGAAGGGCAAAGAAAGGCGGACAATTGCCAAGACGGTCGGACAAAGGCAAAGACGGTTGCACAAGTGATAAGACGGATGGACAACGGCTAAGAAGGGCTGACAAGTGCAAAGATAGGTGGAGAAGGGCAAAGACGGTCGGACAAGGGCAAAAACATGCGGACAAGAACGAAGATGGGGGGAGAAGGGCAAAGACGAGCGGAGAAGTGCAAAGACGGGTGCAGAAGGGCAAAGATGGGCTCACAAATGAAAGACGGGCAGAGAGTGGCAAAGAAGTGAGGAGAGTGGCAAAGAAGTGAGGAGAGTGGAAAAGACGTCCGGAGAGTGGCAAAGACGGGCGGAGAAGGGGAAAGACAGGCGGAGAAGGGGAAAAACGGGCAGAGAAGGGGAAAGACGGGCGGAGAAGGGGAAAGACGGGCGGAGAAGGGGAAAGACGGGCGGAGAAGGGGAAAGACGGGCGGAGAAGAGCAAAGACGGGCAGACAAGGGCAAAGACGGGCGGACAAGAGCAAAGACGGGCGGACAAGGGCAAAGACGGGCGGACAAGGGCAAAGACGGGCGGACAAGGGCAAAGACGGGCGGACAAGGGCAAAGAATGTCGGAGAGGGACAAAGACGGGCAGAGAAGGGCACAGACGGGCGGAGAAGTGCAAACAAGTGCGGAGAATGCAAAGACGGGCAGAGAAGTGCAAAGACAAGCAATGACGGGTGGAGAAGCACAAAGTGAGTCAGAGAAGAGCGAAGACATGCGGAGAAGGGCAAAGACAGCCGGAGAAGGGCAAACAAGTGTGGAGAATGCAAGGACGGGCAGAGAAGTGCAAAGACGTGCCAAGAAGAGCAAAGACAGGCACAGAAGGGCAAAGACGGGCTCACAAGTGCAAAGACGGGCGGAGAATGGCAAAGACGGGCGGAGAATGGCAAAGACGGGCGGAGAATGGCAAAGATGGGCGGAGAATGGCAAAGACGGGCGGAGAATGGCAAAGACGGGCGGAGAAGTGCTGAGAACAACGGAGAAGGGCAAAGACGGACGAAAAAGGATGGAGAATCCCGAAGATTGGCACAGACAGACGGAGAAGGGCAAACATGGGCGGAGAAGGCAAATACGGGCAGACGAGGGAAATGATGGGCAAAGGAAGGCAAAGACGTGAGCTAGGAGGGCAAAGACGGGCAGAGAAGGGCAAAGACGGGCGGAGAAGGGCAAAGACGGGCGGAGAAGGGCAAAGACGGGCGGAGAAGGGCAAAGACGGGCGGAGAAGGGCAAAGACGGGCGGAGAAGGGCAAAGACGGGCGGAGAAGGGCAAAGACGGGCAGAGAAGGGCAAAGACGGTCGGAGAATTGTGGAGAGTACCGGTGAATGGCAAAGAGGGGCGGAGAAGAGCAAAGACGGGCGGAGAAGGGCAAAGACGGACGAAGAGGAGTAAAGACAGGCGGACAATTGCAAAGGAAGGCGGACAAAGGCAAAGACGGGCGCACAAGTGCAAAGATGGGCGGAGAAGGGCAAAGACGGACGGACAAGGGCAAAAAGAGGCGGAGAAGCGCAAAGACGGGCGGAGAAGCGCAAAGACGGGCGGAGAAGCGCAAAGACGGGCGGAGAAGCGCAAAGACGGGCGGAGAAGCGCAAAGACGGGCGGAGAAGCGCAAAGACGGGCGGAGAAGCGCAAAGAGGAGCGGACAAGGGCAAAGAGGAGCGGAGAAGGGCAAAGACGGGCGGAGAAGGGCAAAGACGGGCAGGGAAGTGCATAGACAGTGGGACAAGTGCAAAGACGGGCGGAGATATGCAAAGATGGATGAAGAAATGCCAAGATGGGCGGAGAGGAGCAAAGACGGGCAAAAAAGCACAAAGATGGGCAGAGAAGTGCAAAGACGGGCGGAGAATGACAAAGACGGGAGGAGAAGATCAAAGACGGGCGCAGAAGTGCAAAGAAACGGACAATTGCCAAGATGGGTGGACAAAGGCAAAGACGGGTACACAAGTGATAAGACGGGTGGACAACGTCTAAGAAGGGCTGACAATTGCAAAGATAGGTGGAGAAGGGCAAAGACGGGTGGAGAATTGCGGAGAGTACCGGAGAATGGCAAAGATGGTTGGAGAAAGGCAAAGTCGGTCAGAGAAAGGCAAAGAAGTGCTGAGAGTGGCAAAGATGGGAGGAGAAGGGCAAAGATAGGTGGAGAAGGGTAAAGACGGGCGGAGAAGGGTAAAGACGGGCGGAGAAGGGCAAAGACAGGCTGACAAGGGCAAAGACGGGCGGAGAATTGTGGAGAGCATTGGAGAAGGGCAAAGACGGGCGGAGAATGGCAAAGTCGGGCAAAGAAAGGCAGACGAGACAGACGACACAGATGTTATAAATGACAATGAGGTCAAAAAAGAAACAGAAGAAACAGAGGATGTTGACGACACATACAACAAGATATTATAAATGAAAATGATGTGACAATATACACAGACGACACAAACGACACAGACAAAACAGACAACAAAGACAACACAGGCATTATTTATGACAATGATATCACAATATACACTGCTGATGCAGACGACACAGACGACAAAGACATTATATATGACAATGATGTCACAATAGACACAGAAAACACAGATGACACAGACGACACAGATGACACAGACATTATAAATGTCAATGATGTCACAATTGACACAGGCAACACAGATATAAATTACAATGATGTCACAAAAGAAACTGAAGACACAGACATTATAAATGACAATGATGTCACAATAGACACAGACGACACAGACTACATAGACGACACATAGGACACAGACGACAAAGACATGATAAAGACAATGATGTCACAATAGAAACAGATGACAGATATAAATGACAATGCTGTCAAAATAGACACTGATGACACAATACACAGACAAAGACATTATAAATGACAATGATGTCACAATAGACAAAAATGACAGAATACACAGACGACAGAGACATAATTTATGACAAAGATTTCACAATAGGAACTAACGACACAGACGACACAGACATTATAAATGAAAATGATGTCACAATAGACACAGACGAGAGATGAAACAGATGACAGACAACACAGAGGACAGAGATGATATATGCAAAAAAGACATTATTAAAGAAAATGATGTCACAATAGACACAGACGACACATACATTATAAACGACAATGATGTCACAATAGACAGACGAAAGATGACAGAGATGACACAGACATTACAAATGGTAATGATGTAACAATAGACACAGACAAAAAAAATTTATAAATGACAATTATGTCACAATAGACACAGAGGATACAGTCTTTATAAATGACAATGGTGTCAGAATAGACACATACGACACAGACATTATATATGACAATGATGTCACAATAGATACAGACGACACAGACGGCACATACATTATAAATGAAAATGATGTCAAGATAGACACAGACGACAGAAAACACAGACATTATAAATGACAATGATGGCACAAAAGACACAGACGACACAGACATTATAAACTACATGATGTCATAATAGGCACAGACGTCACTGACTACACAGACACTAAAATTGACAATTAAGTCACAATAGCCACAGATGACACAGACGACACAGATATTATAAATGACAATTTTTTAACAATGAAACAGATGACATAGACATTATACATGACAATGATATCACAATAGACATAGATGACACAGACATAAATACAAATGATTTCAGAGTAGACACAGACGACACAGAAATTATAATTGACACTGCTGTCACCATAGACACTGACGACATAGACACAGAAGTCACAGACATTATAAATGACATTGATGTCACAATGGACACAGAAGACATAGACAACACAGACATTATAAATGACAATGATGTCACAATAGACACAGACTACAAAGACATTATAAATTACAATGATGTCACAATAGACACAAATGACACAGACAGTATAAATTACAATGATATCAAAATAGACACACGACGACACAGACATTATAAATGACAATGATTTCACTATACACACAGATGACAAAGATGTGATAAATGACAATTATTTCACAATAGACACAGACGACACAGATGACAAAGACATTATAAAAGACAATGATGTCACAATCGACACAGACAACGCAGCTGACACATACATTATAAATGTCAATGTTGTCAAAATAGACACAGACCACACAGACCACACAGAAGACACAGATACTACAAATGACAATGGTATCACTATAGTCACAGATGACACAGACGACACAGACTTTATAAATGACAATGATGAAACAATAGACACAGACGACATACGACACAGATATAATAAATGAAAATTATGTCACAATAGACACAGATGACACAGATAGCAAAGACAACACAGACATTATAAATAACAGTGATGTCACAATAAACACTGTCAACACAGACGAAACAGATATTTTTAATGACAATTATGTCACAATAGACACAGACAACTCAGAAGACAGACTTTAGAAATGACAATGATGTCACAATTGACACAGACGTCACAGAGGATACAGACCACACAGAAGACAGACGACACAGATATTATAAATGACAATGATGTTCACAATATACACAGATGACACAGGCATTATAAATTACAAAGATGTCACAATACAAACGGACGACAAAAAACGACACAGACATAAGTGACAATGATGTCACAATAGACACAGACGACAAAGATGACACAGACATTATAAATGACAATGCTTACACAGACGACACAGACATTATAAATCAAAATGATGTCACAATACACACAGACGACACAAACGAGACAGACATAGATGACAATGATGTCACAATAGACACAGACATTATAAATGACAATGATGTCACAATAGATATAGATGACACAGACTACACAGACACTGAAATGACAATGATGTCACAAAAGCCACAGATGACAGAGACCTTATAAATTAAAATTATGTCACAATAAAAACAGACAACATAGACGAAAAAGACATTATAAAAGACAATGATGTCACAAAACTCAGACAACAAAGACTTTATAAATGAAAATGATTACACAGACGACACAGACAATATAAATGACAATGATGTCACAATAGACACAGATGACACAGACGAACCAGTCATTACAAATGACAATGATGTCAAAATAGACACAGACAACAACGACTACACAGACTTTATAAATGAAAATTATGTCACAATAGACACAGACGACATAGAAGACACAGATATTATAAATGACAATGATGTCACAATAGACACAGATGACACAGATGAACCAGTCATTACAAATGACAATGATGTCAAAATAGACACAGACAACAACGACTACACAGACTTTATAAATGAAAATTATGTCACAATAGACACAGACGACATAGATGACACAGATATTATAAATGACAATGGTGTTACAATAGACACAGACGACACAGACATTATAAATGACAATGATTTTACAATAGACACAGACGACACAGGCGTTATAAATGACAATGATAGCAAAATAGACACAGATGACACAGACATTATCAATGACAATAATGTCACAATAGACACAGACAACACAGAGAATACCAATGACAATGATTTCACAATAGACACAGAGGTCACAGACGACCCAGACTTTACAGAGGACACAGGAGACACCAACATTATAATTAAAAATGACATCACAATAGAAAAAGAATACACAGACGACCCAGAAGACACAGACTTTATAAATGATTATGATGTCAAAATAGACACAGATGACACACACATTATGAATGAAAATGTTTTCACAATAGACACAGATGACTCAGAGGACACAGATGACTCAGACGACACAGACATTATTAATGGCAATGATATCACAATAGACAAAGATGACACAGATGACACAGATGAAAAAATACATTATAAATGTCAATGATATCACAAAAGATACAGACGACACAGACATTATAAATGACAATGTTGACACAATAGACACAGACCACACGGATATTATAAAAGAAAATGATGTCACAAGAGACACAGACGACACAGATATTATTAATGACATCGATGTCACAATAGACACAGATGACTCAGACAACACAGACATTATGAATGAAAATGACATCACAATAGACACAGACAACAAAGACATTATAAATGACAATGATGTGACAATATACACAGATGACACAGACAAGACAGACTTTGTAAATGACAGTGATTTCACAATAGGCACAGAAATAACAGACGACACAGAGAACACAGATATTAAATGGCAATGATGTCACAATAAACAGAGATGACAGATGACACAGTAATTGAAAATGATATCACAGATGACACAGATGATACAGACATTATAAATAACATCGATGTCACAATAGACAAAGACGACACAGACCACACAGACATTATAAATGAAAACGATGTCACAATAGACACAAACGACACAGACGACAAGGTATTATACATGACAATTATATCACAATAGGCACAGACGACACAGACTACCCAGACATGATAAATTACAATCATTTCATAAAAGACACAGACGACACAGAACACACAGACATTAAAAATGACAATGATGTCACAGTAGACAAAGATGACACTGACATTATACATGAAAATTATTTCAAAATACAAACAGACGACACAGAAGACACACATTATAAATGAAAATGTTGTCACAATATAAAGAGACGACACAGACATAAATGACAATGCTATAAAAATAGACACAGACGACAGAGATGACGTAGACATTATATATGACAATTATGTTACCATAGACACTGACGACACAGATGACAGAAATGACACAGACGACTAAGACATTATAAATATCAATGATGTCAAACTAGACACAGACAACACTGAAGACAGACATTGTAAATGACAATGAATTCACAATAGACAGAGAGGACACAGACGACAGAGACGACACAGAAAATATAAATTACAATGGTTCCATAATAGACACAGACAACACATCCATTATAAATGATAATTATGTCACAATAGAAAAGACGACACAGACGACACTAATATTATAAAGGACAATGATGTCAAAATAAACACAGATGACAGAGACGACATAGACGACAGACGACGCAGACTTTATAAATGATAATGATGTCACAAGAGACTCAGACGACACAGACATTATAACTGACAATGATTTCACAATAGACACAGACAACACATCCATTATAAATGACACTGATGTCACAATAGACACAGAGGACAAAGACAATATAAATGACAAAGATGTCACAATACACACAGATGACACAGAAGACACAGATATTATAAATGACTATGAGGTCAAAATAGACACAAATGACAGACGACACAGACATTATAAAAAAAAATGATGACAGAAGAGACACAGACAACACTGTCGACAGAAATTATAAACGAAAATGACGTCACAATAGACACAATAGACACAGACAACACTGACATTATAAATGACACTGATTTTACAATAGACACAGAAAACACAGACGACAGAAATTATAAATGACAATGATGTCACAATAGAAATAGACGACACATACGACAATATTATAAATGACAATATCGCAGTTGACACAGATGACACAGGCGACAGACGTTAAAAATGACAATCATATCATAACAGACACAGACGACACAGAAATAATAAATGAAAATTATGTCACTATAGAACAGACAACCCAGATGACACAGACGACACAGATATTATTAAAGACAATGATAACACAAAAGATATAGATGACACAGACAATACAGACAACACAGACATTATAAAAGTCAAAGAAGTCACTATAGAAATAGACGGCACAGACGACACAGACATTATAAATAATAATGAAGTCAAAATAGACTCAGAAGACATAGATGACGTAGAATACACAGATATTATAAATGAAAATGATGTCACAACAGACACAGACGACACAGATGACACAGACGACAGAGGCATTATAAATAAAAGTCATGTCACAAAAGACACAGACGAGACATGACACAGACGACTGAGACGACAGAGACGTTATAAATGACACTCAAGTCACCAGAGACACAGACGACAGAGACATGTTAATAAACAGTGATACCACAAAAGATACAGACAAGAGATGACACAGAAGACATAGAGGAAACAGACGACACAGACGACACAGATGTTATAAATGAAAATGATGTCACGATAGACATAGACGACTAAGACAACACAGATGACACAGACATGATAAGTGAAAGTGATGTCACAATTGACACAGAAAACACAGAGGACAAAGAGGATACAGACGACACAGATAGTATAAATGACAATGGTATCACAATAGACACAGATGACACAGATTAAACAGTCATTATATATTACACTTAAGTCAAAACAGAAGACAAAAATATTTAAAAAGACAATAATGTCACAATATACACAGATGACATGGATATTGTAAATGTCAAAGATGTCATAATAGACACCGATGACACAGACGACAGAGATATTATTATTGACAATGATGCCACAATAGACACAGACGACGCAGATGACACAGGCATTATAAATATCTATGATGTCTTAACAGACACAGAAACACAGACGACACAGACATTATAAATAACGAAGATGTCACAATAGACACAGACAACAGAGACTTTTTAAATGACAATAATGTCTCAACGTACACAGACGACAGAGAAGAAAAAGACATTATAAATGACAATGATGTCACAATAGACACAACAGACACAGACGACACAGACATTATAAATGAAAATTATGTCACAATAGACACAGACGATACAGTTGACATAGACTTTATAAATGAAAATGATGTTCTAATAGACACAGAAGACACAGACATTATAAATGACAATGATGTCACAATAAACATAGACGACATAGACGACACATCGTTAACGACAATGATGTCACATGAGACACATGATACATATACTATAAATGACAATGATGTCACAGGAGAAACAGATGACACAGACTTTATAAATTACAATGATGTTACAATAGACACCGATGAGAGTCATAAAGGAAAATGATGTCACAATAGATAGAGATGACACAGAATACAAAGACGACAGAGACTTTATTAACGACAATGATGTCACAATAAACAGACGACAGAGACCTCAGAAACTATAAATGGCAATGATGTCACAATAGACACAGACTACACAGACTTTAGAAATTACGATGATGTCATAATAGACGCAGACGACACAGATCACACAGACATTATAAAAGACAATGACGTTACATTAGAAACAGATGACACAGACAATAAAAATGACAATAATATCAGAATAGACACAGACGACACAGACATTATAAAAGAGAATGATTCCAAAAAAGACAACGACACAGACTACACAGACGACACAGACATTATAAATTAAAATGATGTCACAATAGACACAGAAAACACAGATGACACAGACGACAAAGACATTATAAAAGACAGTGATGTCACAATAGACACAGACGACACAGACATCATAAATGACAATGATGTCACAATGGACACAGACGACACAGACCACACAGATATAATAAATGACAAGGAAGTTCAGAATATACACAGACGACACAGATGACACAGAATCATAGAATCATAGAATCATAGAATAACCAGGTTGGAAGAGACCCACCGGATCATCGAGTCCAACCATTCCTATCAAAAACATTATAAATGACACTGATGTCACTATAGACACAGATGACGCAAATATTATAAATGACAATGATATCACAAAAGACACAGACGACACATACGACAACGACGATAGAGACGACACAAAAGACACAGACAATGTAAATGACAATTATGTCTCAAAACACAAGGACGACACAGGCGACAAAGACATTATAAATGACAAGGATTTCACAAAAGACACATACAACACAGTCATTAAAATGACAATGATGTCACAATATAAATAGATGACACAAACGACACAGATATTATAAATGACAATAATGCCAAAATAGACACAGACAACACAGAAGACATAGGCATCAAAAAATAAAAAAAGTCACAATAGACACTGACGACACAGACATTAAAATCGACAATGATGTCACAATAGACACAGACGACACAGACATCATAAATGACAATGATGTCACAATGGACACAGACGACACAGACCACACAGATATAATAAATGACAAGGAAGTTCAGAATATACACAGACGACACAGATGACACAGAATCATAGAATCATAGAATCATAGAATAACCAGGTTGGAAGAGACCCACCGGATCATCGAGTCCAACCATTCCTATCAAAAACATTATAAATGACACTGATGTCACTATAGACACAGATGACGCAAATATTATAAATGACAATGATATCACAAAAGACACAGACGACACATACGACAACGACGATAGAGACGACACAAAAGACACAGACAATGTAAATGACAATTATGTCTCAAAACACAAGGACGACACAGGCGACAAAGACATTATAAATGACAAGGATTTCACAAAAGACACATACAACACAGTCATTAAAATGACAATGATGTCACAATATAAATAGATGACACAAACGACAC
Organism: Phaenicophaeus curvirostris; assembly: GCF_032191515.1. Classification (NCBI taxonomy): domain Eukaryota; kingdom Metazoa; phylum Chordata; class Aves; order Cuculiformes; family Cuculidae; genus Phaenicophaeus; species Phaenicophaeus curvirostris. The sequence continues at coordinate 197,521 of NC_091410.1, forward strand.
AGATATTATAAATGACAATAATGCCAAAATAGACACAGACAACACAGAAGACATAGGCATCAAAAAATAAAAAAAGTCACAATAGACACTGACGACACAGACATTAAAATCGACAATGATGTCACAATTGACACAGAAGACACCGACATTATATGCGACAATGATGTCACGCTAGACACAGACGAAACAGACATTAAAAATGACAATGATGACACAATATACAGAGATGAAACAGATGACAAAGACATTAAAAAAGACAAAGTTGTCACATTACACAGAAGACACAGATGACAGATATTATATGACAATGATGTCACAATATACACAGACAACACAGACGACACAGACATTATAAATGATATCGATGTCACAATAGATGCAGACAAGAGACAGGACAGAAGACACTGACATTATTATGACAATGATGTCACAATAGACACAGACAACACAGATGACAAAGACGACACAGACAATATAATTGACAATGATGTCACCATAGACACAGAAGAAAAAGACTACACAGACGACACAGACGACACAGACATTAAAAATGACATTGATGTCACAACTGACACAGATGAAACGGATATTATAGCTGACAATTATGTCACAATATACAAAGATGACACAGACGACACAGAAGACACAAATTATCAATGAGAAGGATTAAACAATAGACCCAGAAACACAGACGACACAGACATTATAAATGACAAAGATGTCACAATAGACACAGATGAAACGACGACACAAGCATTATAAACGACAATGGTGTAACAATAGACACAGACAACACAGACGACATAGAGGACACAGACATGTAATACAATGATGTTGCAATAATCACAGATGACACAGACAACACAGACATTACTAATAAAATTAATTCCAATAGACATAGACGATAGAGACGACACGGATGACACAGACATTATAAATTAAAATGATGTCATTATAGATACAGATGACACAGACGACACAGACATTATAAATTACAATGATGTCAAAATAGACTCAGACGACACAGACAGTATAAATTACAAAGATGTCACAGTAGACACAAGCAACACAGACAACAACACCGATAGAGATGACACAGATGAAACAGACATAAAAAATCACAATGAAGTCACAACAGACACAGACGACACAGACATTATAAATGACAATGATGTCACAATTGACACAGACGTCACAGAGGATACAGACCACACAGAAGACAGACGACACAGATATTATAAATGACAATGATGTTCACAATATACACAGATGACACAGACGACACAGGCATTACAAATTACAAAGATGTCACAATACACACGGACGACACAAACGACACAGACATAAGTGACAATGATGTCACAATAGACAAAGACGACAAAGATGACACAGACATTATAAATGACAATGATTACACAGACGACACAGACATTATAAATCAAAATGATGTCACAATATACACAGATGACACAGACAACACAGACATTAAAATGACAATGATGTCAGAATTGACACAGACGTCACAGAGGATACAGAGCACACAGAAAACAGACGACACAGATATTGTAAATGACAATGATGTTCACAATATACAAAGATGACACAGGCGACACGGACATTATAAATGACAATGATGTCACAATAGACACAGATGACACAGACGACACAGGCATTATAAATTACAAAGATGTCACAATACACACAGACAACACAAACGACACAGACATTATAAATGACAATGATTACACAGAAGACACAGACATTATAAATGACAATGATGTCACAACATACACAGATGACAGAGACTACACAGACATTGAAATGACAGTGATGTCACAAAAGCCACAGAAGACAGAGACTTTATAAATTAAAATTTTGTCACAATAAACACAGAAGACATAGACGACAAAGACATTATAAATGACAATGATGTAACAAAACACAGACCAAACAGACTTTATAAATGAAAATGATTACACAGACAACACAGACAATATAAATGATAATGATGTCACATTAGACACAGATGACACAAATGACACAGTCATTACAAATGAAAATGATGTCAAAATAGACACAGACGACAACAACTACACAGATTTATAAATGAAAATTATGTCACAATAGACACAGACGACATAGAAGACAGATATTATAAATGACAACGATGTCACAATAGACACTGACTACACAGATATTAAAAATGAAAATGATGTCACAATACAAACAGACGATACAGACGACAGACATTATATATTACAGTGATGTCACAACAGACAGATACATAAAAGACGACACAGACATTATAAATGACAATGATTTCACAATAGACAGAGACGACAGAGATATTTTAAATGACAACAATGTCACAATAGACAAAAACGACACATACGACACAGACATTATAAATGACAATGATGTCACAACAGACAATGACGACACAGAAACTATACATGACTATGATGTCACTATAGACACAGACATTATAAATGAGAATGATGTTACAACATACACAGACGACAAAGACATTAATAATGAAAATGATGTCACAATAGACACCGACGACACAGGCATTATAAGTGACAATGATGTCACAATAGATGCAGATGACACAGATGACACTGACATTGTGAATGAAAATAATGTCACAATAGACGCAGATGCCACAGACGACACAGACATAATAAATAACAATGATGTAAATATAGAAACTGATGACACAGACATTAATAATTAAAATGATGTCAAAATAGACACAGAAGACACAGACATTATAAATGACAATGATGTCACAATAGACAGAGACGACACATACGACACAGACATTATAATTGTCAATGATGTTACTATTAGACACAGATGACAAAGACTTTATAAATAGCTATGATGTTACAATAGACACAGGCAAAACAGACATTATAAATGAAAATGATGTTACAGTTGACACAGACGATAAAGATGACACAGACTATTTAAATGACAATGATATCACCATAAACACAGATTCCAGAGATGACACAGAAGTTCAAAGATGACACAGACGACACAGACATAAAAAATGACAATTATATCAAAATAGACTCAGACGACAAAGACATTATAAATGACAAAGATATCACAATAGACACAGACATTATAAGTGACATTTATTTAACAACACGCTCAGACGATACAGATGATACAGGCGTTATAAGTAACAATGATCATAGAATCATAGAATAACCAGGTTGGAAGAGACCCACCGGATCATCGAGTCCAACCATTCCTATCAAACACTATACCATGCCTCTTAGCACCTCGTCCACCCGTGCCCTAAACACCTCCAGGGAAGGTGACTCAACCACCTCCCTGGGCAGCCTCTGCCAGGGAACAATGACCCTTTCTGTGAAGAACTTTTTCCTAATGCCCAGCTTAAATCTCCCCTGGCTGAGCTTGAGGCCATTCCTTCTTGTCCTGTCCCCTGTCACTTGGAAGAAGAGACCAGCACCCTCCTCTCTACAACCTCCTTTCAGGGAGTTGGAGAGAGCAATGCGGCCTCCCCTCAGCGTCCTCTTCTCCAGGCTAAACAACCCCTGCTCTTTCAGCCGCTCCTCGTAAGACCTGCTCTCCAGCCCCTTCACCAGCTTTGTTGCTTTTCTCTGGACTCGCTCCAGAGCCTCAACATCCTTCTTGTGGTGAGGGGCCCAGAACTGAACACAGTATTCGAGGAGCGGTCTCACCAGTGCCGAGTCCAGAGGGAGAAAAACCTCCCTGGACCTGCTGGTTATGCTGTTTCTGATACAAGCCAAGATGCCATTGGCCTTCTTGGCCACCTGGGCACACTGCTGACTCATGTTCAGTCGCTGTCAACAAACACGCCCAGGTCCCTCTCCTCTAGGCAGCTTTCTAGACAGACTTCTCCTAGTCTGTAGCACTGCATAGGGTTGTTGTGCCCCAAGTGCAGGACCTGGCACTTGGCCTTGTTAAACCTCATGCCATTGGACTCTGCCCAGCGGTCCAGCCTGTTTAGATCCCTTTGCAGAGCCTCCCGACCCTCCAGCAGATCGACACTTCCACCCAGCTTAGTGTCGTCCGCAAACTTGCTAAGGGTGCACTCGATTCCTCCATCCAGGTTATTGATAAAGACATCGAACAGGGCTGGACCCAGCACTGAGCCCTGGGGAACCCCACTTGTCACTGGCCTCCAGGTGGATTTCACACCATTTACCACCACTCTCTGGGCCCAGCCAGCCAACCAGTTTTCCATCCAGGAGAGTGTGCGCCTGTCCAGGCCAGAGGCTGACAGTTTCTCAAGCAGAATGCTGTGAGAAACTGTGTCAAAGGCTTTACTGAAGTCCAGGAAGACCACATCCACAGCCTTTCCCTCATCCAGCAGCCGAGTCACTTTGTCATAGAAGGCAATCAGGTTAGTTTGGCAAGACCTGCCTTTTGTGAACCCATGTTGACTGGACCTGATCACCCAGTTCTCTTGCATGTGCTTCATGACAGCACTCAAGATCACCTGCTCCATGACTTTCCCTGGCACTGAGGTCAGACTGACAGGAATGGAGTTTCCTGGGTCCTCCCTGCGACCCTTCTTGTAGATGGGCACAACATCAGCCAGCCTCCAGTCCAGTGGGACTTCCCCAGTCAGCCAGGACTGTTGGAAGATGATGGAAAGAGGTTTGGCCAGCACATCTGCCAGCTCCTTCAATACCCTTGGGTGAATCCCGTCCGGCCCCATAGACTTGTGGGTGTCTAGTCGGGCTAGCAAGGCTCTGACCACCTCCTCTTGGATCACGGGAGCCTCATTCTGCTCCTCCAGCTCCTGGGTTTGTACACAGATGGAATGACCCTCCTTACAAATAAAGACTGAGGCAAAGAAGGCATTAAGTACCTCAGCCTTTTCCTCATCCCCAGTCACTGTTGTTCCTTCTGTGTCCAATAGGGACTGTATGGTCTCCCTAGTCCTCCTTTTATTATGTATATGTTTGTAGAAAGATATTTTGTTCTCTTTCACAGACTTGGCCAATCTGATTTCTAGCTGAGCCTTAGCCCTTCTGATTTTTTCCCTACAGAATATGTCACAATAGACACAGATTTTATAAATTAAAATGATATCAAAATAGACACAGACGACAAAGACATTATAAATGAAAAAGATGTCTCAATAGACACAGAAGACACAGACATTATAAATGACAATAACGTCACAATAGACATAGACTCAGACGACACAGACACTATAAACTACAATGATGTCACAATAGACAAAGACTAGACAGACGACACAGACAACAGATATTATAAATGACAATGATGTCACAATAGACACAGACGACACAGACGACCCAAAGGACACAGATATTATAAATGAAAATGATGTCACAATATTCATAGACGACACATACGATGCAGACATTATAAATAAAAATGACGTCACAACAGACAAAAACGACAGAGATGACACAGACAAAAGAGACATTATAAATGACAAAGATTCCACAATAGACACAGACAATACAGACGATAGAGACGACACAGACGACAGTAATTCTAAATAAAAATGAGGTCACAGAACACACAGAAACATTATAAATGACAATGATATCACAACAGAAACAGTTGACAGACATTATAAATTACAATGATGTAACAATAGATACAGACGACAGAGACGACATAGACTTTATAAATGGAAATGATTTCACAATAGACAAAGACGACACAGATGACACAAATGACACAAAAGACACAAAAGACACAGATATTATAAATGACAATGATGTCACAATAGACACAGATGACAGACTTTATAAATGACAATGATGTCACAACAGAAACAGATGACAAAGACATAATAAATGACAATTATGTTAAAAAAAATACAGAAGATACAGAAGACTCAGACATTATACATGAAAATTATGTCAAAATCTAGAAGACAGATATTATAAATTACAGTGATGTCAAAATAGACACAGACAGACATTCTAAATGAAAAAGATGTCACAATAGACACAGCTGACATAGACGACACAGAATTTATAAATGACAGTGATGTCACAATAGTCAAAGACGACACATATGACACAGACATTGTAAATGTGACACATATGACACAGATGACCCAGACGACAAAGACATTATTAATTAAAACGATGTCATAAAGTACACAGACGACAGAGACATTAAAAATGACAATGATGTCACAATAGACAGTCAACACAGACGTTAAAAATGACAACGATGTCACAATAGACCAGATGACACAGACGACACAGACATTATAAATGACTATAATGTCACAATATACACAGACGACACAGACCACAGAGATATTATAAATGACAATGATGTCACAATAGACACAGACGACACAGAAGACACAGACATTATAAATGACAATGATGCATAAATAGAAAAAGATTACACAGACGACAAAGACTACACAGATATTATAAGTGAAAATGATGTCACAACAAAGAGGACACAGACATTATAAATGACAATGACGTCACAACAGAAAAAGACGACAAAAACGACACAGACAACACAGACACTATAAATAAAAATGATTTCAAAATAGACAAAGACGACAGACATTATAAATGACAATGATGTCACAATAAACACAGACGACACAGAAATTAAAAAAGAGATTTAGGTCAAAATTGACACAGACGACACAGACGAAAATGTCATTATAAATGACAATGATGTCACAATAGACACAGACGACAGAGATGACACATACGACACAGACATTATAAATGACAATGATGTCACAATAGAAAAAGACGAAACAGATATTATAAATGACAATGACGTCAAAATAGAAACAGACGACAGAGACAACCCAAATATTATAAATGACAATGATGTTACAAAAGACACAAACGATACCGACGATACAGACATTATAAATGAAAATGATGTCTCAATAGACACAGACGAGACAGACAACACAGACGTCACATCATTATAAATGAAATTGTTTTCACAATAGACACAGACGACACAGACATTATAAATGACAAAAATGTCACAATAGACACAGACGACACAGACATTATAAACGACTATGATGTCACAAGAGACACAGAAGACACAGACCACAGAGATATTATATATGAAAATGATGTCAAAATAGACACAGACGACACAGACATTAAAAACGACAATGATGCCAAAATAGACAAAGATTAAACAGACGACAAATACAACATAGACATTATAATTGAAAATGATGTCACAATAAAGAAGACACAGACATTATAAATGAAAATGATGTCACAATAGAAAAAGACGACAAAAACGACAGAGACGACACTGACATTATAAATAACAATGATGTCAAAATAGACACAGACGACAAGACGACATAGACATTAGAAATGAAAATGATGTCACAATAGACACAGACATTATAAATGACAGTGATGACAAAATACATACAGATGACAGACAAAACTGTCATTATAAATGACAATGATATCACAATAGATACAAACAACTCAGACGACACAGACATTATAAATGACAGTGATATCAAAATAGACATAGGCGACACAGATGACACTGATATTATAAATGACAATGATGTCAAAATAGACACCGACGACACAGACATTATAAATGGCAATGATGTGACAAGACACACAGATGACACACATGACACAGACATTATAAATGAAAATGATGTCACAACAGACACAGACATCAGACGACAGAGACTACAGAGATGACACAGATATTGTAAATTAATATTATGTCACAATAGAAACAGAGAACACAGACACTATAAATGAAAGAGATATCACAATAGACACAGATGACGCAGACGAGAGAGGCATTATAATTGACTATGATGTCACTATAGACACAGACATTATAAATAACAATGATGTCACAATAGACACAGACAACAAAGACATTTTAAATGACAACGATGTCACCATAGAAAAAGATGACACAGACGACACAGACATTACAAACGACAATGATGTCACCATAGACACAGAAGACACAGACGACAAAGACATAAATGACAATGATGTCAAAATATACACAGACGACAAAGAAATTATAAATGATAATGATGTCACAATAGACACAAACGACACAGACAACAGAGATGACACAGACATTATTAACAACAATGATGTCAAATTACACACAGACGACACAGATTACAAAGACATTAAAAATTATAATGATTTCATAATAGACACAGACGACACAGACACTATAATTGAGATTGATGTCACAATAGACAAAGACAGCACAGATGACACAGTTTTAAAAGACAAGAGAGACATTATAAATGACAATGATTTCAAAATAGAAACAGACGCCACAGACCACACAAAGGACACAGACAACACAGATAATACAGACGTATAAAGGACACAGACAATATAAATGACAATTATGGCAAAATAAACACAGACGACACAGACATTATATATGACACTGATGTCACAATAAACAGAGACGACACAGATGACACAGGCATTATAAATGACAATGATGTCACAATAGACAGAGACAACAGATGAAACAGATGACACAGACGACAGACATTATAAGTGATAATGATGTCACTAAAGACACAGACGACAGACGACACAGACTTTATAAACGATAATTATGTAACAAAACACTCAGATGATAAAGATGACACAGACAATATAAATGACAATGATGTCACAATAGACACAGATGACAAACATTATAAATGACAATGCTGTAACAATAGACACAGACGACAGACGACACAGGAAGTATAAATAAAAATTATGTAAAAATACACACTGACGATACAGACGACACAGATGACACAGTCATTTTTAATGGAAATGACGTCACAATAGACACAGAAGACAGATATTTTAAATTAAAATGATGTCAAAATAGACACAGAGACAAAGAGATTGCAAATTACAAAGATGTCACAATATACACAGAAAACAGAGACGACTGTGACGTCACAGACATTATAAATGACAATGATATCACAATACACACATACAACACAGAAAACACAGACATAAATAACAATGATATCACAATAGACACAGACGACACAAACTACACAGGAAACACAGACATTATAAAAGAAAAAGATGTCACAATAGACACAGAGGATACAGACGATAGAGATGATACAGACCACACAGACGACAGTCATTCTAAATGAAAATGATGTCAAAATAGACACAGAAGAAACAGAAGACACAGACATAATAAATGACAATCATGTCACAACAGAGACGACACAGACGATACAGATATTGTAAGAAAAACTATGTCGCAACAGACACAGACATTATAAATGACAATGACGTCTGAATAGACAAAGACAACAGAGACGACGCATACGACACAGACATTATAAATGAAAATGATGTCAAAATAGACACAGACAACACAGACGACTCAGACATTATAAATGACAATGATATCAGAATAGACACCGACGACACAGACATTATAAATGACAATTATGTCAAAACAGACACAGATGACACAGACATTATAAATTAAAATGATATCAGAATAGACACAGACGACAGAGACGACACAGACATTATAGATGACAATAATGTCACAATAGACACAGACTATACAGATGATGGATGACAAAGACAGCACAGACAACAAAGTCATTATAAATGAAAATGATTTCACAATAGACAAAGACGACACAGACGACACAGACTACACAGACAACACAGACTTTATAAGTGACAATGATTTCACAATATGCAAAGGCGACACAAACGACACAGACATTATTAATGAAAATGATGTCACTACAGACACAAATGACAGACATTATAAATGAAAATGATGTCACTATAGACGTAAACGACAGAAACGACACAGACGACAAAACCGTTATAAATGAAAATGATGTCACAGTAGACATAGACGTAACACAGGACACAGACATTATAAATGACAGTGATGTCACAATAGACACAGACAACACAGACATTGTACATGACAATGATTTCACAATAAACACAGAGGACACAGACGATAGAGACCACACAGATGAAAAAGCCATTATAAATGAAAAAGATGTCACAATCGACACAGATGACACAGACCTCACTGACATGACAGAAATTATGTATAACAATGATGTCTCAATAGACACACATGACACAGACCACACAGACGAGACAGACATTATAAATGACAATGATGTCACAACAGTCATAGACGACAGAGACATTATAAATGACAATGATGTCACAACAGACACAGACCACACAGACATTATAAATGACATTGATGTCAAAATAGACACAGACGATACAGACTACAAAGACATTAAAAATGACGATGTCACAATAGACACAGACAACACAGACGACACAAATGACAAATGACACTGACATTATAAATGACAATTATGTCACAACAAAAACAGATGACACAGACATTATAAGTGACAATGATGTCACACTAGACACAGACTACTCTGATATTTTAAATGACAATGATTTCATAATAAGCATAGACGACAGAAACGACAGAGGCGACAGAGACTACACAGACCACAGAGACGACACAGACAACAGACATTATATATGACAATGATATCACAATATACACAGGCACAAAGACGACACAGACATTAGAAATGACAGTGGTTTCACAATAGACACAGACGACACAGACATTATAAATGACATTGATGTCACAACAGACAGACGACACAGACATTATAAATGATAATGATGTCACAATAGACACAGACAACAGAGATGTCAATGACATTATATATAAAAACGATGTCAGAATAGACACAGATGACACTGACGACACAGACGACACAGACTACAGACATTATATATGACAATTATGTCACAAGAGATACAGATGAAACAGATGACAGAGTTGACACAGATGACAAAGACATTATAAATTACAAAGTTGTCACAATATCACAGACAACTCAAACATGATAAATGACAATGATGTCAGAATAGACCAGACAACGCAGACGACACAGACATTATAAATAACAATGACGTCACAATAGACACAGATGGCACAGACATTATAAATGACAATGATGTCACAATAGACTCAGAATACACGGACATTATAAATGACAATAGTTTCACAGTAGACACAGAATACACGGAAATTACAAATGACAATGATGTCGCAATAGACAGGTGACACAGATATTATAAATGACAAGACGTCACAACAGACAAAGACAACACAGACGACACAGAAATTATCAATGAAAATAATGTCACAATAGACACAGACGACACCAACGACACAGACATTATAAATTACAATGATATCACAATAGACAGAGATGACACAGACATTAAAAATTAGCATGATGTCACAATAGGCACAGACAACACAGACACTATAAATGAACATGATGTCACAATAGGCACAGACAACTCAGAAAACAGAATTTAGAAATGACAATGAAGTCACAATAGACAAATACGATACAAACGATAGAGATGACACAGGCATTATATATTAAAATTATGTCACAATAGAATGAGATGACACAGACAATACAGACATAATTAATGACAATGATGTCACAATAGAAAAAACCGACACAGACTGCATAGACGACACAGACATTTTAAATGACAGTGATGACACAATAGACACAGGCGACAGAGGTGACAACGACATTAAAAATGACAATGATGTCACAACACACAAAAACGACAGGGACGACAAGGACGACACAGACATTATAAATGAAAATGATGTCAAAGTACACACAGACAACTCAGATGACACACACCACACAGACATTATAAATTACAATGATGTCACAATAAACACAGAAAACACAGAATACACAGACATAATAAACGACAATTATATCACAATAGACACAGAAGACAGACGACATCGATGAATCAGAAGACACAGACGACACAGATATTATAAATGAAAATGATGTCACAATAAATAAAGATGACACAGACGACACAGACATTATAAATTACAATGATGTCAAAATAGGCAGAGATGACAAAGACATTATAAATGACAACGGTGTCTCAATAGACACAGACGACACAGAAGACACACACATAAAAAATGACAATGATGTCACAATACACACAGACGACAGAGAGGGCAAAGACATTATAAATGACAATTATGTAACAATAGACACAGAAGATACAGACGACACAGATGACAGACATTTTTAATGACAATGATGTCAAAATATACACAGACAACACAGAAGACACAGATATTATAATTGACAATGATGTCAAAATAGAAACAGATGACACAGACAATATATTATACAATGATGTCACATAAGACACAGATGACACAGACATAATAAATGACAGTGATGTCACAATAGACAGATGACAGGGATGACATAGATGACAGATGACACAGACATTATTAATGAAAAAGATGTCACATTAACACAAACAACACAGACGAAATTGACGACACCGATGCCACAGACATTATAAATGACAATGATATCAGAATAGACAAAAACGACACAGACATAAATGACAGCGATGTCACAATAGAAACAGACGACATAGACGACCCAGACATTATAAATGACAGTGATGTCCCAATAGACACAGACGACACCAACAACACAGACATTATTAGTGACAATGATGGCAAAATAGACAAAGACGAGAAAGATGACACAGACAATATATTTGACAATGATGTCACATTCGACACAGACATTATAAATGAGAGTCATGTCACAATACACACAGACGACGTACAAGACACAGACGACAAAGTCATTATAAATGAAAACGATGACACAATAGACACAGACGACACAGACAGTCTAAATGACAATGATGTCAAAATAGACAAAGATTAAACAGACGACAAATACAACATAGACATTATAATTGAAAATGATGTCACAATAAAGAAGACACAGACATTATAAATGAAAATGATGTCACAATAGAAAAAGACGACAAAAACGACAGAGACGACACTGACATTATAAATAACAATGATGTCAAAATAGACACAGACGACAAGACGACATAGACATTAGAAATGAAAATGATGTCACAATAGACACAGACATTATAAATGACAGTGATGACAATGACATAATAAATGACTATAGACACAGACACACAGACAATATAAATGAAAATGTGGTCACAATAGACACCCACGACAGACGACACAGACATTATAACTGACCATGACGTCATAATAGACACAGATGACACAGAGGACACAGACATTATAAATGACATAGATTTCAAAATAGACACAGACGCGACAGACGACACAGACAACACAGATGAATTCGATAACACAGACGTTGAAAATGTTGTCACAATAAACACAGACATAAAAGACAACACAGACGACACAGACGACAAAGACTTTATAAATGAAAATGATGTCACAATAGACACAGAAGACACAGACGACATAGACGACAGAGACATGAATGACAATGATGTCACCATAGACACAGACGACACAGAGGACACAGATATTATAAATTACAATGATGTCACAATAGACACAGATGACAAAGAAATTATAAATGGTAACGATTTCACAGTAGACACAGACGACACACACGACACAGACATTATAAATGACAATGATGTCACAGAAGACACAGACAGACTACACAGACATTATAAATGAGAATGATGTCACAATAGACACAGACGACACAGACATTATATATGACAAGGATGTCACAATAGACACAGCACAGACGACAGAGATTACAAAGACGAGATACATTATAAATGACAAGGATTTCACAATATACACAGACATTATAAATGACAATGATGTCACAGAAGACAGAGACGACACAGAAAACACACATAAAAAATCACAACGATGTCACAATATATACAGACGACAGAGTCGGCAAAGACATTATAAATGACAATTATGTAACAATAGACACAGAAGATACAGACGACACAGACATTTTTAATGACAATGATGTCACAATATACACAGAAAACACAGACGTCACAAAGGACACAGACAAAACAGATAACTCAGATGACACAGATATTATAAATGAAAACGATGTCAAAATAGACACAGAAGACACAGACATTTTAAATGATAATGCTGTCACCATAGACAATCATGACACAGACGCCACAGACATTACTAATGACAATGATGTCACAATAGCCACAGAATACAGAGACGACAAAGATATTATAAATGACTATGATGTCGCAATAGAGAAAGACCACACAGATGATATAGTCATCATAAATAACATAGATGTCACAATAGACAAAGACGACACAGAAGACAATCACATTATAAATGAAAATTATGTCACAGATGACACAGCCGACACAGACAACACAGATGACACAGACATTATTAACGACAATGATGTCAAAATAGAGACAGACGACACAGATGAAACAGACATTATAAATGACAATGATGTCACAATAGACACAGACGCCACAGACATTATAAATGACAATGATGTCACTACAGACATAGACAACACAAACATTGTAAACTACAATGATGTCACAATAGACAGACTAGACAGACAACACATACGACACAGACATTATAAATGACAATGATGTCACAATAGACACAGACGACACAGAAATTATAAATGAGAATGAGGTCAAAATTGACACAGACGACACAGACATTATAAATGACAGTGATATCAAAATAGACATAGACGACACAGACAACACAGACACTATAGACTACAATGATGTCACAATAGACACAGACTAGACAGACGACACAGACGACAGACGTTATAAATGACAATGGTGTCGCATTCGACACAGACGACAGACATTATAAATGACAATGATGTCGCAATCGACACAGACGACACAGATGACAGACATTATAAATGACAATAATGTCACAATATTCACAGACGACACAGACATTATAAATGACAATGATATCACAATACACACAGACGGCACAGACAACATAGACATTGGCCAAGAAGGTCAATGGCATCTTGGCTTGTATCAGAAATGGTGTGACCAGCAGGTCCGGGGAGGTTATCCTCCCTCTGTACTCGGCACTGGTGAGACCGCTCCTTGAATCCTGTGTTCAGTTCTGGGCCCCTCACCACAAGAAGGGTGTTGAGGCTCTGGAACGGGTCCAGAGAAGAGCAACAAAGCTGGTGAAGGGGCTGGAGAACAGGCCTTATGAGGAGCGGCTAAGAGAGCTGGGGTTGTTTAGCCTGGAGAAGAGGAGGGTGAGGGGTGACCTCATTGCTCTCTGCAACTACCTGAAAGGAGGTTGTGGAGAGGAGGGTGCTGGCCTCTTCTTCCATGCGACAGGGGACAGGACAAGAGGGAATGGCCTAAAGCTCCGCCAGGGGAGGTTTAGGCTAGACGTTAGGAAAAAATTCTTTACAGAAAGGGTCATTGGGCACTGGAACAGGCTGCCCAGGGAGGTGGTTGAGTCACCTTCCCTGGAGGTGTTTAAGGTAAGGGTGGATGAGGTGCTGAGGGATATGGTTTAGTGTTTGATAGGAATGGTTGGACTTGATGATCCAGTGGGTCTCTTCCAACCTTGTGATTCTGTGATTCTGTGACATTAAAATGACAATGATATCACAATAGACACAGACGACATAGACAACACAGACATTATAAATGAAAATGCCGTCTGAATAGACGTAGACAACACAGACGACTCAGACATTATAAATGACAAGGATGCCACAACAGACAGAGATTACACAGACGACAAAGACAACACAGACATTATAAATGACAATGATGTCACAATAGACACAGGCAACACAGAAAACAGAGACGACACAGACACTGTGAATTAAAATTATGTCATAACAGACACAGAGGACACAGACATAATAAATGAAAATGCCGTCTGAATACACAGACAACACAGACAGCACGGACTACACAGAGATTTTAAATGACAATGATGTCACAATAGACATAGACGACACAGACATTATAAATGACAACGATGTTTCGATACACACAGACGACACATACAACTCAGACATTATAAATGACAACGATGTCACAATAGACACAGACGATACAGATGACACAGACATTGTAAATGAATATGATGTCACAATAGACACAGACGTCACAGACATTGTAAATGAAAATAATGTCACAATAGACAAAGACAACACAGACATTATAGATGACAATGATCTCACAATAAACACAGACGACACAAAAATTATAAATGAGAATGAGGTCAAAATTGACACAGACGACACGGACATTATAAATGACAATGATGTCACAATAAACACAGATGACACACCAGTTACAGACATTATAAATGACAATGATGTCACAATAGACTCTGACGACAGAGACAACACAGACATTATAAATGAAAAAGTTGGCACAATAGACATAGACGACAAAGACGACACAGAAGAAACAGACATTATATAAGGCAATGATGTCACAATAGACACAGACGACAAAGACACTATAAATGACAATAGATTCTCAATAGGAACAGACGACACAGACATGATAAATAACAATGATTTCACAATAGACACAGACAACACTGACGACAGACATTATACATGATAATTATGTCACAATATACACAGACGACACTGTCATTTTAAAAGACAATGTGTCACAATAGAGACAGACGACACATACAACAAGACATTATAAATGACAATGATGTCACAATAAATACAGATGTCACAGACAACACAGATGACAAAAAGACACAGGCATTATAAATGACAACGATGTCACAATAGACACACATGAAAGACATTATAAATGGCAATGATGTCAAAATAAATACAGATGTCACAGACAACACAGACGACACAGATATTTTATATGACAATGATGTCTCAATGGACAGAGATGACACAGACAACACAGACATTATAAATTACACTGATGTAACAATAGACACAGATGTCAAAGACAACACAGACGATAAAGATGACAACGAGGAAACAGACATTATAAATAAAAATGATGTCACAATAGACACAGATGGCAGAGAAGACACAGACTTTATAAATGACAAAGATGTCACAACAGACACAGATGACACAGAAGACACAGACTTCAAAACATTATAAATGACAGTGATGTCACAGTAGACAGACGACAGAGAATACACAGAATACTGACGCATTATTTATGACAATGATGTCACAATAGACACTGATGACGCAGACGACATAGACGACAAAGAATTATTAATGAAAATGATGTCACAATTGACACAGACGAGAGATGAAGCAGAAGACAAAGACGACAGAAATTATAATGACAATGATGTCACAATAGACAGACGACACACATCACACAGACTTTATAAATGACAATGATGTCACAACAGACACAGAGGACACAGACATAAGTGACAATGATATCACAATAGACACAGACGAGAAACGAGATAGACGAAACAGAAGACAGAGACATTATAAATGACAATGATGTCACAATAGACAAAAATTTCAGAGACAACACAGAGGACAGAGACGACAGATGCAACAAAGACATTATAAATGAAAACGATGTCACAATAAACACAAACGACACAGATAACACATGACATGGACATAATAAATGAAAATGAGGTCACAATAGACACAGATGACACAGACGGCACAGACACTAGAAATGAAAATGATGTCACAATAGACACAGACGACACAGACGTTATAAACGACAAAGATGTCAAAATAGACAGAGGCGACACAGACTACATAGACATTATAAATGAAAATGAAGTCACAATAAACACATATGAGAGATGACATTAATGACAAAGACGACAGTGACGACACAGACATTAGAAATAAAAATGATGTCACAATACACATAGACGACACAGACGACACAGATGTTATATATGAAAATGATATTAATATAGACACAGACAAGAGACCACAGAGACGACACAGACGTTATAAATCATAGAATCATAGAATAACCTGGTTGGAAGAGGACCACCGGGTCATCGAGCCCAACCTTTAAAGTTGGCAGTTAAGGAACGCAGAGTGTGTTTAAATATTTTCATTTATTCATTTCCTTTTCTTTCCCCCTTTTTTCTCTCAACAACTGAGAAAAATATATCTGATACATAAATGCGCAAGATCAGATAAATAACTATGGCACATTCACAGGGCATGTGGAGACCATCAAACAGACAAAAATATCTACTATAAAATCAAAGGTATAGGACTTACATGCATCCTGCTTCCCTTACTTAAAAGACAATGATGTCACAACAGACACAGATGACACAGACATTATAAATGACAATGATGTCACAATAGACACAGATACCACAGACAACACAGACAATATAAATGACAATGATGTCACCAAAGACGCAGACGACACAGAGCACACAGACGAAACAGATGACGAAGACATAATAAACTACAGTGATGTAACAATAGGCACAGAAGACACAGACATTATAAATGAAAATTATCTCACAATAGACACAGATGACATATACAACACAGACGAATAAGACATTAGAAATTACAATGATGTCACAATACACACAGATGACACAAACAACACAGAGGACAGACGACAGATGCAACAAAGGCATTATAAACGATAATGATGTCACAATATACACAGACGACAAAGACTACATAGACGACAAGAGGACACAGACGACAAAGACATTACAAAGACAATAATGTCACAATAGAAACAGATGAAAGAGATATTATAAATGACAATGATGTCAAAATAGACACTGATGACATAGAATACACAGACGACAGAGACATAATTTACGACAATGATGTAACAATGGAAACTGACGACACAGACAACAAAGACATTATAAATGAAAATGATGTCACAATAGACACAGACGAGAGACGAAACAAACGACACCGTCCACACAGAAATTATTATGACAGTGATGTCACAATAAACACAGACAACACAGATGACACAGACGACAAAGACATTATAAATTGCAATGATATCACAATAGACACAGAGATCACAGACGACACAGACAACACAAACGACACAGACATTATAAATGACAATGATGTCACTATACACAGACGTGAGACGACATAGACGACACAGTGGACAAAGACATTATAAATGAAAATGATGTCACAATAGACACAGACGACAGAGTCGACACAGACTACAAAGACATTATAAATGAAAATGATGTCACAATAGACACAGACAACACAGATGACACATATGACACTCCTATTATAAATGACCATGATGTTACAATAGACAAAGACGACACACACTACACAGACTCTAAAAATGAAAATGATTTCACAATAGACACAGACTTAACAGACAATATAAATGACAATTATGTCAAAATAGACACAGACAACAAAGACGACAAATACCTTATAAATGACAATGTTGTCACAATAGACACAAACGACACAGACGACACAGAGGTCAGTGACGAGACATGCAACATAGACATTATAAATGACCATGATGTCACAATAGACAGAGACAACACAGACGACACAGACATTAGAAATGACAAAGATGTCACAATAGACACAGACGACACATACACACATTTATTATTAATGACATCTATGTCACAATAGACACAGACGTCAGAGACAAGACAGACGACACAGACATTATAAATGAAAATGATGTCAAAATACACACAGACGACAAAGACGAAACAGATGTTATAAATGAAATCCATGTCACATAAGACACAGATGTCACAGACGATACAGATGACACAGACGACACAGATATTATAAATGAAAATGATGTCAAAATAAACACACACGAGAGACCACAGAGAAGACACAGACTTTATAAATCATAGAATCATAGAATAACCAGGTCTGAAGAGACCCAGCGGGTCATCAAGCCCAACCTTGAAAGTTGGCAGTTAAGGCACCCAGAGTGTGTTTAAATATTTTCATTTATTCGTTTCCTTTTCTTTCCCTATTTTGTCTCAAAACCTGAGAAAAATATATCTGATATATAAATGCGTAAGATCAGAAAAATAATCATGGCATGTTCATAGGGCATGTGGAGGCCATCAATTCAAAAAATAATATAAACTACAAAACCAATGGTATAGGACTTACATGCATCCTGCTTCCCTTACTTAAATGACAATGATGTCACAACACACACAAATGACACGGACATTATAAATGACAATGAAGTCACAATAGAAACAGAAGACACAGACATTATAAAAAACAATGATGTCACACTAGACACAGACGACACAGAGGACAGAGATGAGATATGCAAGAAAGACATTGTTAAAGAATAATTTATCACAATAGAAACAGACGTCACAGACGACACATACATTACAAATGACAATGATGTCACAATAGACACAGACGACAAAGACATTATAAATGAAAACTATATCACAATAGACAGACGATTCAGATGACACAGACGACAGAGGTATTATAAATTTCAATTATGTCACAATAGACAGAGACGACACAGATGATTTCACAATAGACACAGACGACAGACATTAAAAATGAAAAAGATGTCAAAATAGACACAGATTAGAGAGTCAGTATAAATGACAATGTCATCACAATAGACACAGATGACATAGATATTATAAATGACAAGGATGTCACAATAGACTCAGACGACAGAGACAATAGAGGGGAAACAGACGACACAGATATTATAAATGGCAGTGATATCAAAATAGACCTAGACAAGACAGACGAAACAGACAATATAAATGACAATGATGTCACAATACACACAGACGACACAGGCGACACAGATGACACAGACCACACAGACATTATAAATGACAATGATGTCACAATAAACGCAGACGACACACAAGATAAAGACATTATAAATGACTATGATGTCAAAAGGGACACAGACGACACAGACAATATAAATGACAAGAATGTCACAATAGACTCGGACGACAGAGACAATACAGAGGAAACAGACAACACAGATATTATAAATGGCAGTGATGTCACAATAGACCCAGACAAGACAGAGGACACAGACAATATAAATTACAATTATGTCACAATAGAGAGAGACGACACAGACATTATAAATGACAATTGTGTCACAATAGATACAGACAACACAGATGACACAGATGTTATAACATAAAATTTTATCAAGGTAGACACAGACGACACAGAAGACAAAGACATTATAAACGGCAATGATGTCACAATAAATAGAGATGACACAGATGACCCAGTATAAATGAAAATGATATCACAGATGACACAGATGACCCTGATGACACAAACGACACAGACATTATAAATAACATTGATGTCACAATAGACAAATATGACACATACCACACAGACAATATAAATGAAAATGATGTCACAATAGACACAAACGACACAGATGACAAGATATTATACATGACAATGATATCACAATAGACACAGACGACACAGAACACACAGACATTAAAAATGACAATGATGTCAAAGTAGGCAAAGATGACACAGACATTATACATGAAAATTGTTTCAAAATACACACAGACGACACAGAAGACACACATTATAAATGAAAATGATGTCACAATATAAAGAGACAACACAGACATAAATGACAATGATGTCAAAACATACACAGATGACACAGACATTATAAATGACAATGGTGTCACAATAGACACAGACGACAAAGAAGACACAGACATTATAGAAGAAAATTATGTCACAACAGACACAGACGACAAAGGACGGACATTATAAATGACAAAGATATCACAATAGACACAGATGACACAGACTTTACAAATTAAAATTATGTCACAATTGACACAGACAACATAGACGACAAAGACATTATAAATGACAACGATGTCACAAAACACAGACGACACAGATATTATAAATGACAACGATGTCAAAATAGACAGAGATGACACAGACTATATATATGACAATGATGTTACAATAGATACAGACGACAGAGACAACACAGATATTATTAATGAAAATAATGTCACAATAGACAGAAAACACAGACGACAGAGACATTACAAATGACAAAGATGTCAGAATAGAAACAGAGGTCACAGATGACCCACACTATACAGACGACAAAGAAGACGCCCACATTATAAATGAAAAAGATGCCAAAATAGATACAGAAGACACAGACAACACAGATGACACAGATGACATAAATGACAATGTTTTCACAATAGACACAGATGACTCAGACCATACCGATGACACAGATATTATTAATGAAAATGATATCAGAACAGACACAGACGACACAGAAAAAAAAGACATTATAAATGACAATGATGTCACAATAAACACAGACGACACAGATATTATAAATGAAAATGATGTCATAATAAACAAAGATGACACAGACGACCCAGACATTATAAATTGCAATGATGTGAAAATAGACAGAGATGAAACAGACATTATAAATGACAATGATGTCAGAATAGACACAGAGGAAACAGACATTATAAATAAAAATGATGTCACAATAGACACAGACGACAATGAAGACACACATAAAAAATGACAATGATGTCACAATATACACAGACGACAGAGACGGCATAGACGTTATAAATGACAATTATGTAACAATAGACACAGAAGATACAGACGAAACAGACATTTTTAATGACAATGATGTCACAAATATACAGAGAAAACACAGACGACACAGACAATATAAATGACAAGGATTTCAAAATAGACACAGATGCCAGAGACGACACAAAGGACAAAGACAACACAGATAACTCAGATGACACAGACGTTATAAATGAAAATGATGTCACCATAGACACAGAAGACACAAACGATACAGACGACAGAGACATGAATGACAATGATGGCACGATAGACACAGATGACACAGAGGACACAGATATTAAAAATTACAGTGATGTCACAATAGACACAGACAACACAGACATTTTAAATGACAATGATGTCACCATAGACTATCATGACACAGACGCCACAGACATTACTAATGACAATGATGTCACAATAGCCACAGAATACACAGATGACAAAGATATTATAAATGACTATGATGTCGCAATACAGAAAGACCACACAGATGATACAGTCATTATAAATAACATAGATGTCACAATAGACAAAGACGACACAGCCGACACAGACAACACAGATGACACAGGCATTATTAATGAAAATGATGTCAAAATAGAGACAGACGACACAGGTGACACAGACACTACAAATGAAAATGATGTCACAATAGACACAGACGACACAGTCGACAGATACAACACAGACTTTATAAATGATAATGATGTCACAATAGACACAGCAGAGACAACACAGTTTTAAAAGACAAGAGAGACATTATAAATGACAAGGATTTCACAATAGACTCCGATGATACAAACGACACAGACATAATCAATGAAAATGATGTCACAATAGACACAGACGACACCGACATTATAAATTACAATGATGTCACAATAGACACAGATCACACAGACATTAAAAATTAGCATGATGTCAAAATAGGCACAGACAACAGAGACCACACAGATATTATATATGACGATGTCACAGTAGACACAGACAACTCAGAAAAAAGAATTTAGAAATGACAATGAAGTCACAATAGACAAATATGATAAAAACGACAGAGATGACACAGACATTATATATTAGTATTATGTCACAATAGAATCAGACGACACAGATAATACAGACATAATTAATGACAATGATGTCACAATAGACACAGAAGACAGAGACATTTTAAATGACAGTGATGTCACAATAGAAACAGACGACACAGAGGACAGACATAATAAATGACAATTATATCACAATAGACACAGAAGACAGAGGACACCGATGAATCAGATGACACAGATATTATAAATGAAAATGATGTCACAATAAACAAAGATGACACAGACAACACAGACATTGTAAATGACAATGATGTCAAAATAGACACAGAGGAAAAAGACATTATAAATGAAAATGATGTCGCAATAGACACAGAAGACACAAACGATACAGACGACACAGACAACACAGATGAAAATGATGTCACAATAGACACAGGCGACACACACGACACATACAGTGTAAATGATAATGATGTCACAATAGACACAGGTGACAGAGTTGACAGAGAGAACAAAGACATTATAAATGAAAATGATGTCATAATAGACACAGACGACACAGATATTATATTTGACAAGGATGTCACAATAGACACAGACAGCACAGACGACACAGTTGTAAAAGACAAGAGAGACATTATAAATGACAATGATTTCACAATAGACTCTGACGATACAAACGACACAGATATTATAAATTACACTTATGTCATAATAGACA
Source organism: Phaenicophaeus curvirostris (assembly GCF_032191515.1). NCBI lineage: Eukaryota > Metazoa > Chordata > Aves > Cuculiformes > Cuculidae > Phaenicophaeus > Phaenicophaeus curvirostris. The sequence continues at coordinate 221,918 of NC_091410.1, forward strand.
GCGACGACACAGACGGCAGAGTTGTTATAAAAGACAATGATGTCCCAATACAAACAGACGACACAGACGAGACAGATGACAAAAACATGATAAATGACAATGTCACAATAGACAGACGACACCGAAGACACTAACATTATAAATGACAATGATGTCACGATAGACACAGACGACACAGACACTTTTAAATATCGATGTCACAATGGACACAGATGACACAGATATTATAAACGAAAATGATATCTCAGTAGACACAGACGATACAGAAGACACAGACATTATAAATGACAATGTTGTCAAAATAGACACAAACAATACAGACATTATTTATGACAATGATGTCACAATATACAAAGACGACACAAATGACACAGATATTATTAATGAAAATGATGTTACTACAGAGACATACATTAAAAAAGAATATAATATCACTATAGACACAGACGACAGAAACGACACAGAAGACAAAAACATTATAAATGACAATGATTTCACAGTAGACAAAGACGACAAACACGACACAGACATTATAAATGACAACGATGTCACAGTAGACACAGACGACACAGACTTTATAAATGACAATGATGTCACAAGAGACACAGACGGCACAGACATCAGAGACAACACAGACAGTATAAATGACAATGATGTCCCAATAGACACAGACAACACAGATGACACAAATGACACAAAAGACACAGACATTATAAATGATAATGATGTTACTATAGACACAGACGACACAGACATTATAAATGATAATGATGTTACTATAGACACAGACGACACAGACTTTATAAATGACAATGATGTCACAAGAGACACAGACGATACAGACGACACAGACGTTAAAAATGACAATGATGTAACTATAGACACAGATGACACAGACATTATAAATGACAATAATGTAACTAAAGACACAGATGACAGACATTATAAATAAAAATGCTGTGACAATAGACTCAGACGACAGAAGACACAGGAATTATAAATGACAATTATGTAAATGTACACACTGACGATACAGACGACACAGTCATTTTTAATGAAAATGATTTCACAATAGACACAGATGACGCAGATATTATAAATTAAAATGATGTCAAAATTGACACAGGAGACAAAGACGTTATAAATGACAAAGACGTCACAATAGACACAGAAAACAGACAACTATGACGACACAGATGTTATAAATGACAAAGATATCACAATAGACAAAGACAACAGTGACGACACAGACATTATAAACGACAATGATGTCACAATAGACAAAGACGTTGTAAATGACAACGATGTCACAATAGACAAAGACATTGTAAATGACAACGATGTCACAATACACATAGACGACACAGACACTCTAAACTACAATGATGTCACTATAGACAGACTAGAAAGACAATACATACGACACAGACATTATAAAAGAAAATGATGTCAAAATAGACACAGAGGATACAGACGATAGAGACGATACAGACCACACAGACGACAGTCATTCTAAATGAAAACGATGTCAAAATAGACACAGAAGACACAGATGACACAGACATAATAAATGACAATGATGTCACAACAGACAGAGACGACAAAGACGACAAAAATATAATAAAAAAAATTGTGTCACAACAGACACAGACTTTATAAACAACAATGCAGTCTGAATAGACACAGACAACACAGACGACACATAAGACAGAGATATTATAAATGAAAATGACGTCAAAATAGACAGAGACGACACAGACATTATAAATGACAATGATGTCAAAACAGACACAGGCGACAGGGACATTATAAGTGACAAGGATATAAGAACAGACACCGACAACACAGACGTTACAAATTACAATGATATCACAACAGACACAGACAACAGAGACAACACAGACATTATAAATTACAATGATGTCACAATAGACACAGACGACACAGACATTATAAATGACAATTATGTCACAATAGACACAGATGATACAAACATTATAAATGACAGTGATATCACGATATTCACAGATGACTCATACGAGACAGACATTATAAAAGAAAATGATGTCAGAATAGACACCGACGACACAGACATTATAAATGAAAATGATATGACAACAGACACAGACGACAGAGACGACACAGATATTACAAATGACAATAATATCACGATAGACACAGACTATACAGAGGACAGGGATGACACAGACAACACAGACAACAAAGTCATTATAAATGAAAATGATTTCACAATAGACACAGACGACACAGACATTATTATTGAAAATGATGTCACTACAGACACAAACAACACTGACATTATAAATGAAAATGTTGTCACTATAGACACAGACGAGAGAAACGACACAGACAACAAAACCATTATAAATGAAAATGATGTCACATTAGACACAGACATTATAAATGACAGTGATATCACAATAGACACAGACAACACAGACATTATACATGACAATGATGTCACAATAAACACGGAGGACACAGATGATAGAGACCACACAGACAACAAAGCCATTATAAATGAAAATGTCACAATTGACACAGAAGCCACAGACGTCACTGACGTCACAGACATTACATATGACAATGATGTCTCAAAAGACACACATGACACAGACCACACAGATGAGACAGGCATTATAAAAGACAATGATGTCAAAACAGACACAGACTACACAGACATTAAAAATGACAATGATGTCACAACAGACACAGACGATACAGACGACACAAATGACAAACGACACAGACATTATGAATGACAATTATGTCACAATAAACACAGACGACACAGACATTATAAGTGACAATGATATCACACTAGACACAGACTACTCTGATAGTTTAAAAGACAATGATTTCATAATAACCACAGACGACAGAAACGACAGAGGCGACAGAGACTACACAGACCACAGAGACGACACAGAAAAGAGACAATGATGTCACAGTATACACAGGCACACAGATGACACAGACATTAGAAATGACAGTGGTTTCACCATAGACACATACCACACAGACATTATTAATGATATTGATGTCACAACAGACAGACGACACAGACATTATAAATGATAATGATGTCACAATAGATACAGACAACGCAGATGACATAGATATTATATATGACAACAACGTCAGAATAGACACAGATGACACTGAAGACTCAGACGACACAGACTAGAGACATTATATATGACAATTAAGTCACAAGAGATACATACGAAACAGACGACATAGACGAAACAGACGATACAGGCATTATAAATTACAAAGTTGTCACAATATCACAGACAACTCAAACATGATAAATGACAATGATGTCACAATAGACCAGACAACACAAACGACACAGACATTATAAATGAAAATAACATCACAATAGAAACAGATGAAACAGACATTATAAATGACAATGATGTCACAATAGACTCAGAATACACAGACATTATAAATGACAATGATGTCAAAACAGACACAGGCGACAGGGACATTATAAGTGACAAGGATATAAGAACAGACACCGACAACACAGACGTTACAAATTACAATGATATCACAACAGACACAGACAACAGAGACAACACAGACATTATAAATTACAATGATGTCACAATAGACACAGACGACACAGACATTATAAATGAAAATAACATCACAATAGAAACAGATGACACAGACATTATAAATGACAATGATGTCACAATAGACTCAGAATACACAGACATTATAAATGACAATAGTTTCACAGTAGACAAAGAATACACAGATATTATAAATGACAAGATATCACAATATACAAAGACGACACCGACGACACAGACATTATAAATGACAACGATGTCACAATAGACACAGACGACACTGACATTATAAAAGACAATGATATCAGAATAGACACAGACGACACCGACATTATAAATTACAATGATGTCAAAATAGACACAGATGACACAGACATTAAAAATTAGCATGATGTCACAATAAGCACAGACAACAGAGACCACACAGATATTATATATGACGATGTCACAGTAGACACAGAAAACACAGACACTATAAATGAACATGATGTCACAATAGGCACAGACAACTCAGAAAACAGAATTTAGAAATGACAATGAAGTCACAATAGACAAATATGATACAAACGACAGAGATGACACAGACATTATATATTAGTATTATGTCACAATAGAATCAGACGACACAGACCATACAGACATTATTAATGACAATGATGTCACAATAGACAAAAACGACACAGACATTTTAAATGACAGTGATGACACTATAGACACAGGCGACAACGACATTAAAAATGACAATGATGTCACAATAGACAAAAACGACAGGGGCGACAAGGACGACACAGACATTATAAATGAAAATGATGTCAAAGTACACACAGACGACTCAGACACAGACCACACAGACATAAATTACAATGATGTCAAAATATACAAAGATGACACAGACATTATAAATGACAACGATGTCACAATAGACACAGACCACACAGAAGACTCAGATGACACAGACGACACAGATATTATAGGTGACAATGATGTCACAATAAACCGACGACACAGACATTATAAGTGACAATGGTGTCACAATTAACCAGTGACACCGATATTATAAGTGACAATGATGTCACAATATACACAGACGACACAGACATTATAAGAAACGATGTCACAATTGACAGACAACACAGACATAGTAAATGACAATGAGGTCACTATGGACACAGACGACACAGATGACAGACGACACAGACTTTCTAAATGACGATGATGTCACTATAGACACAGACGACAGACACGAAAATGGCAACACAGACATTATAAATGACAATGATTTCACAAAAGATACAGACGACAGACAGACACGAAAATGACGACACAGACATTATAAATTTCAAAATAGACACACACGACACTCACTATATATGAGAATGATGTCACAATAGGCACAGACAGACACGAAAATGACGACTCATACAACACAGACATTTTAAATGACAGTGATTTCACAATAGAGACAGACGACACAGACAGACACGAGAATGATGACAGAGACGACACAGACATGAAAAATGACAATGATGTCAAAATAGACACACACGACACACACCATATATAACAATGATGTCACAATAGACACAGATGACACAAACATCATAAATGACAACGATGCTCATTGCATCTTGAAAGACAAAAAATAAAACCCAAACAAAATTACTAGCTGGCGTTTGTAGGTAATGTAGGTACAAGTCATATCTAACTGTTGACTCGGCAGCCAACCCACCTGGCTATGGGAATCTACCCCCAGTTCAATTGTCACCCCTTGCTGCCAGACCCGATGCCTCTGCACCTGTAGAACTCAACATTCAATAACTTACCCCCAGACTCGATAGTAACTAAACAATTCCACACACTGTTTTGATTCAGGAATACCAACCCTTCTTCACACAACAGCCAGGCAGAAAAAAAAAAGATAAAATCAAATCTTAACAACCATACACACCAGATTTATTGCCCCAAGAATTTAAACTGCTCTACCGACACTCCAACGTCAGATCTGAGATGGCTTTGGTCATTCCCTCTGTGGCTGCATAACCGACCAAAAATGATTCTCCTCACCCCATGTATCTATGGCTACTTGCTCTGGAATGCACCGTATCACCTCGCCCTTCAAAGCCTAACTAGACGGGTATATCTAAAGATAGAATTTCACTGCTATTCTTCTGCTAACTACCGTTTCCTTAGCTCAGGCAGAGCAGCTCCAGCCAGATTCAAACGTGCACAGACTGACTCTGCACAGAAAACCAATGACAGGATGCAGAAACAAAAAGGAAACTTGGTAAGAATGACTCTCAAAAGAGGGCTGGCATTGGGCAACAAGATGTAGGGAGCTGCAAGAAAGATTATGTCAGCCCTTGAAAAATGGAAGACTATGGCCCCTTTAAGAGCCATAGCCACAACTAGAAGGATGCAAGGGTGAGCCCTTCTTAAAGACCTCAAAACAGAGTATGTATGGAGGAAGTGTCAGAACAGGGATTTAAGAAAATGGAACAATAAGGGCTGAGGATGCTAACGTGTCCTGTGATGCCTACGCAATAGGCAACTGACCAGAAATTGCCAAAATGCAAGACCTACCTGTACATGAAGATCAGAAAGCAAGAAAAGCAGCGCCTGATCAGCACCTTACTAAGAACAGACATCCAAGAGTCTAGAGATGACACGTGGATCAAATGCAAAGATGACATCAAGACCTGCAGAAGATTTAAGACACAGCAGAGTCTACACAGTCTAAACAACAAGACAGATATAGGCTGGAACTGCCCTGCCTGGTACACGCCAGCTTGGGGCTGAAAATTAAACCCCTCTCCAAACGTGTAACAAGGTGCACTCTTCCTGCACAACCCTCTACCCTATGCTAAATCCCTTCCCTGCCATTCTCAACATTCTGCCCTCTTCCCGGACCAAAACCACAGCCCCCTTAACTTTCTGAGGACCGAGGGCCTGAAGATATCCTTGGCAGAAAAAACCCAAACTGCATCAACTATCTGGAAAAATCCTGCACTCTCACATTGTCCTGGACAATAATCTGCAAAAAAAAAAAAAAAAACAACATACAGAAAACAGTGCCAAGTCATCATCACACTGCTCACTGCCAACATCTTGTACTACACCCACTGCAAAACTGCCAAGGCATTCTGCTCACCTATTTGATGCCAATTCAAACATTGGATGCTGCAGTCATCATCACCTGGGGCACTTCAGGTAGACAGACGGAAAATATTACTATTGCGCTTCTGAGAAATCAGTCCCGTGCTCCATCTCTCTACTCCCCTGTTCACCTCAACTGCTCTTTGCATTCTAAAAGTGGACCACACAGCATCTACAAAACCAAAGGCCAATGCTCAATGGAGTTGCTGCGTACTACAGGGCTCTAACACACCTATTAGAACAACAACCTCCTCACCTCTCAGACCACACATCAGCAAGAAGCTTCACCCCTCTGAGGCTGCATTTGGCACCTGCCACAGAAAAAGCATGCTTTTGTACTACACTAAAGCACAGGCTGCCCCAAGCAACACCTATCTCCACTGCATTACCTTGACTGCTCTGATGCCCAGCTTGCCTCATCTTCTGTGGTTGTGTTGAGGCTTGAGCTCCACCTGGAATATACAAACAGCAAGGATGATTGTAACTTCATTGAAGAAAACCAACACACGGTAACTGATCATACAGCCACGGTTACATTTCCCTACCAACACCACAGCCAACTCACCTCACTATGGCACACTAACTGCACGCAACTCCATCCGTGCCCCTCGGCACACAGGTCAGCCCGCTACGTCTGAAAAACACAACAGCAAAGAAGTCACCCTGACGCTCAGCAACACCCTAAGAATTCCAAGACTCTACTGCACATTACAGCCAAGCAAAGCTAGTCCACAACCAAACCCAAACATTAATTGCCGCTCCCTTGACATTCAAACCCCTTCGCTACTGCTCCACTGGCTGCTCCCATGCAGTTTTGGTCACCCCCTCTGTGGCTCCAGAGACAAGCAGAAACTACCCTCCTCACCCGCCACACCGAGGGCTGCTAGATCTGCAAATAAGGGATGCCCCTAGACCGCAATGTCTAGGCACGTCAAAACGTTAAGCACACAATCGGGCCACTATACCCCTGCTGACGCTTATCGCCTCCTCTACACACCTGGCAGAGCAGCTCCAACCAGACACAAACACACACAGAACATCAACACATAAGACCAATGTCGTGAACCGGGAACAAAAGAAAAGTCACGGCAACAAGGAGGACACCTGGACCACGCATGCCAATGGGCAAGGCAATGGACAGGGCTCCGAGGAACAACCTACGGTAGCCCTGGAAAAGCGAAGAACCGTGCATGGTTCCAAAGAGATGGTGCCACAACTGGCAAGATGAACGGGCAAGAAGCCCCTTTTAAAGATCTAAACATGCAGAGGATGGATGGAACAAGTCCCAGAACAGGGATCCAGGAAAACAGAAGACTAACTATCCCGGATGGCGAGGCAGGCTGCAAGGCTGCAGCAGAAGACAGCTGACGGGATGCTTCCAAAACACAAGAGCGATCCACACTTTAGAAATGCAAAGAAAGAAAAGCAGTGCCCCATCGACACTGCCTTGATGAGTACGAGCATTTGGGACCCTAGACATGGCACCCAAGGCACGCCCGCCATGCCCTGAGCACAAAAGACAACATCAAGACCTGCAGAAAATTTCAGACATGGCACGGTGGCTACACAAACTAGACAACAACAGATACAGGCTGGAACTGCCCTGCCCATGCAGGGTTTGAGCTGAGAAGTGGGCCCCTCTGCCTTCACCTGCCCAAAGAGGACTCTCCCTGCACAGCCTAGGCTACCTTCCAAACCCCTCCCTGCTAGCCCCATCCTACCTCCCGCTTCCCAACTCCGGTCTCTCAATTTAGCTTTCAGAGGGCCACGAATGAAGCTGTCCTTGGCCAAAGCAGCTCAAATCACATCAGCTAACAGAAATAATCCTGCAGTCACTGCATTCCTCTTCAGCATCTGCAATAAAAATGAACAGAAAAACACAGTGCCAAAACACGAGAACGATCCCGGCTTCAGGAGCACGATGCAAGAAAAGCAGTGCCCAATCAACAGTGCATTGATGAGTACGAGCATTCAGGACCCTAGATATGGTGCTCGAGGCATGTCCGGCATCCTGTAAAGGATCACTCATTACAACGGGATGTGGCCAAAACCAGGAGGATGTACGTGAAAGGATCACCTTTTAAATGCCTAAAGGCACCAGATGCATGGAAGAAGTCTCAGGTCAACAGGGATCCTTGAAAATATATGACTAGCGATTGTGGCCACCAACACAGGCTGCAAGGCCACAGGAAAAGATGGCTGACTAGAAACTTGGAAAATGTGAAGCCAATCCACACTTAGGTTATGATGCAAGAAGAACAGTGCCTAATTGGTATTGTACCCATGAGTACAGGCATTCAAGACCCTCGAGATGCTGCTCAAGTCATACGCTGCATTCCTTTAAAGCAAAGGGGACATCAAGGCTTAAGAAACGTAAAAGAGAAACAGAATATAAAGCACACGGCACAGACAAGCTGGAACGGCCCTGCCAGGAATGTGCTAGCTTTGGGCTGAGAAGTAACACCCTCCAGCTCTCCCTGCCCAAAGGGGACACTTCCCGCACAGCCCTCTCCCCTAGGCTACTTTTAAAACCCCTCCCTGCCATCCCCAGCCTTCTCCCCTCTGTCATACCCCACCCCTGCCCCCGTCCCTCAACTTAGCTTTCAGACCACCAGAAGGCTTCCTCAGCAGAAAAAAAACCTCCAAGAGCATCAGCTTCCTGGAATGATCCTACAGTTGCCAGGATCCACTTTGCAATCTACAAGAAAACTAAAATAGCCCCAACAGCCAGCATTGCACTGATCAATGTCACCACCTTATATGACAACTTGTTCTGCCTAACTGCCATGTTCTTCCACTCACTTGCTCCACAGCAGTTCTTCTGTCAGATGCTGCAGCTGTTATCACCCAGGGTAATTAAATTCAGAGAATTACTCTCACACCTGTGAGAAGTCTGCCCCATGCTCCTTCTCCCTACTACCCAGCTCATCTCAAATGCTCTTCCCATTCCCAAGGTGGCCCGCACAGTGCCTGCCAAACCAAAAGTAAATACTATGTTGCCAAAGAACACTTTGCTCTTCTAGACATACTCAACTTCCTCCTCACCATCAGCCCCACAATGATGAGAATAAACCTGACTACCTCACCAGCACCCCAAATTTCTCTGCTATCTGCTTACCTCTCCTCTCCTCCTCACCACTTAAGTTGTAGGACCAGTAGTGGTGATACCCAGGACAAAAGAAAGATGAGTCACGGAAATCCACATTTTAGGAAGGAACCAAACTTTAGTCGTAGGAGTGAACAAGAAGAACTTGAAAAAAATATTCTTATCAAAACCCAGTAATGATTATTAACACAGAAGACATAAAAACACAGGACACTCACCACACAGCAATGGAGACTGGAATTACAGAGGCAGTCAGCCAATGAAAAACTCGCAACAGTGGGATTGACTACTCTAAGACCTAAATTGGAAACTCAATGACCGTAAAAAACCACAATGGATTAACAGGGACAAGGTAACAACCGCTGTAAGCAATAACAGAGCAAACCTCACTGGCAAGTTCAGGAAAAATCTACAACTCTACTAAATAAGGGAGGCTTGTGTGCCCACACACCAGATGAAAAAGAGTTGCTCAGCTGCTAACTGTTACGAGCCAAAACAATATCCAATCTCTTCCCTGAGAAATGCAAGGGAAACAAGCGGCAGAACCCTGCACTGTAGATAGGCAGCGAGTCCATACCTTTAAGTAGCAAGGTCTCTGATATTCATAGGATCACCAGGTTGGAAAAGACCCATTGGATCATTGAGTCCACCCATTCCTATTAATCGCTAAACAATGCCCCTCACCATCTCATCCACCCATCCTTTAAACACCTCCAGGGAAGGTGACTCTACCACCTCCTTGGGCAGCCTTTGCCCATCCCCAATAACCCTTTCAGTGAAATATTTTTTCCTGATGTACTGCCTGAAGCTTCCCTGGCAGAGCTTGAGGCTATTCCCTCTTGTCCTGTCCCCTGTCCCTTGGGAGAAGAGGCCAGCTCCCTCCCCTCCACAACCTCCTTTCAGGTAGTTGCAGAGAGCAATGAGGTCTCCCCTCAGCCTCCTCTTCTCCAGGCTAAACACCCCCAGCTCTCTCAGCCACTCCTCATAAGGCTTGTTCACCAGCCCCCTCACCAGCTACATTACTCTTCTCTGGACATTCAGATGGATGGAGACAGGATGCACGTAAAGAAGTTAGTTGAGGAACACAATAAGTAGAAGGTATAAGGGAGCAGAGATCTCACAGCCCTAGAGATGACATTTCTTAGAGTAACTAATAATTTTCAACTTGTGTCTCAACCTCATCATTACCTCATTGTCTACAGAGAGACTAGAACAACAGACACCTGAACGGCACTTGCATCTGACCACCAAACTGACCCAAGAAAGACTGATGAACCCATCTCCCTTTCCCCAAACCATTAAAGCCCTTTTCTACCCCTGAAGTATCAGAGAAGGAACCCGGCTCCTTCTTAACAGCACCTGCCCTATATTTTAACCCCCCTGACCCTTCTGTGTTGCTGTTCCTTGGGAGCTGTGCTCCTGAGCCCTTCCCAGGGCTCCCCTGGCCCCTTCTATCTTCCACCAACCCACAGACTCTACTTCCTACCCTAGGCCAACAAACTTCATTCCTGATTATTATCACCCACAAGGTGCCCATTACAAACTGCAGAGCCCCTAGGGCCAATACATTATGCCACACAGAATGAGGAACAACAACAAATCATCCCATAACCAAAAACTCGAGGCAAAGCACCCAAAAAAAAAAAAAGAAGAAGGAAATCAAAAACATCTTGCCCCCTCCAACACCCAATCAAAAATTACTGACAAAAAAGCCCCATAGTTACACCTGTATGTGCTGCTTCGCCTGGACTCTTCCAAAGCTCATACCTTCAACAGACGCCTCTGCTTCTTTAGAAGAACAAAAAGAAAAAAAAAAACTAAAAAAGCCAAAACCCACCACTTACCCAACTAGCTTAATCTGCCTAAAAAGCTACAATGAATGGAAACAGCAGCAAAACTCTAATCTCAAGGATAAACCACAACCTAAATGACCTCCAGAGGCAAGGCCTGTGGCTTATATACCCCCTGGGCCTTCCCGCCCACCACCTGTGACTGGGGTGTGGTGAAGCCCTCACAGGTATAAAGAGTGCCTGAGGAGGAGCTGTGTTTTATTAACTCTGCCTTACATTCTCAGCTAGAACAACACTACTACATGTCTGAAAGTATCCTTACAAGAAATAACAGTATGCGTGCTGTCACTGCAACATTGCTAGTTGTGACAGTGATGGAACTAGGTAACAAACATTTTAGAGCTGGACTTTTTGGTTCCTTTCATTTATCGTGCTGCTACAATTACTGTTCCCAGGTATCCCTATACCCCTACTCTTTAATTTTTCTGTGCTCTTTTCTCTCTCTTTTTCCCCCCACCCAGTCTTCAGTATCTGTTCTCTGCCCATACTTTGTTTTTCCTTTTCCATCTTTGTCCCAATCTGCGTTCCTCATTCTGTTCCCCCACAATTTCACTGGCTTGATCCTTGTATTTTGTTCTTTCTCTGCACCTGCAAATGCCTTGCTTGTCTTTCTCTTTCTATCTCTCTTTCTTTCTCTATCCCTTTGTATTGCTCACTGTTGCTGTTCTATTTTTTCCATTCACTCTGTATCTTGACACTCCCCTTTTCATCTCTTGCTATTTCTGAATTTTTGTGCTAGTCCTTGCTCTTTTGAATAATCCTCTGTCTGTCTGTAGGGCTCCTAGTTCCTCTAAAACAAGTCAGCTCTTTTTTATGTACACACATGGCCTTATGAGAAATGGCTCAGAGAGCTGGGCTTGTTTAGCCTGGAGAAGTGGAGGCTGAGGGGAGACCTCATTGCTCTCTACAACTACAAGGTCTACAAAGAAGGTCGGACAAGGGAAATGAAGGGCAAAGAAGGTCGGAGAAGGGCAAAGAATTTCGGAGAAGTTTGGAGAAGTTAAAAGAAGTTCAAAGAATATCGGAGAAGTTCGGAGAAGGTCGGAGAAGTTAAGAGTAGGTCAGAGAAGGTCGGAGAAGGTCAGAGAATGTCAAAGAAGTTTGGAGAAGTTCAAAGAAGGTCAGAGAAGGTCAAAGGAGGTTGAAGAATTTCAAAGTAGTTCAGAGAAGGTCAGAGAATTTCGAAGAAGGTCAAAGAAGCTCAGAGAAGGTCAAAGAAGGTTGGAGAAAGATAAAGACGGTTGGAGAAGTTCGGAGAAGTTCAAAGAATTTTGAAGAAGGTTGGAGAATGTCAGAGAAGTTAGGAGAAGGTTGGAGAAGGTCAAAAAAGCGTGGAGAATGTCGGAGAAAGTAAAAGAAGTTTGGAGAAAATCGCAGAAGGTTGGAGAAGGTCTAAGAAGGTTGGAGAAAGATAAAGACAGTTGGAGAAGATCGGAGAAGGTCAGAGAAGGTCAAAGAAGGGTGGAGAAGTTCGGAGAAGTTTGGAGAAGGTCGCAGAAGGACAAAGGATTAGGAGAAGTTTGGAGAAGGTCAAAGATGGTCAGAGAAAGTCAGAGAAGGTCAAAGAAAGTTGGAGAAGTATAAAGATGGTCAGAGAAGATTGGAGAAGTTCGGAAAAGGTCAAAGATGGTCGGAGAAAGTCAGAGAAGGTCAAAGAAGGTCGGAGAAGGTCAGAGAAGGTAGGAAAATTTGGGAGAAGGTCAAAAAATATCAAAGAAGTTCGGAGAAGGTCGGAAAAGGTGAAAGCAAGTTGGAGAAGGCCAGAGAAATTCCAGGAAGGTCAGAGAAGGTCGAAGAAGGTCAGAGAAGGTCAAAGAAGGGTGGAGAAGGTTGAAATAGGTCAGAGAAGATCAAAGAAGTTCGGAAAAGTTCGGAGAAGATTGGAGATGGTCAAAGAAGGTCAGAAAAGGTTGAAGAGTGTCAGAGAAGGTGAAAGAAGGTCAGAGAAGGTCGGAGAAGATCAAATAAGTCGGGAGTAGGTCAGAGAAGGTCAGAGAAGGTCAAAGAGGGTCAGAGAATGTCAAAGAAGGACAAAGAAATTCAGAGAAGGGAAAGGAAGATCGGAAAATGTCAAAGAAGGTAGGAGAAGGTTGGAGAAGTTTGGAGTGGGTCAAAGAAGGTCAGAGAAGCTCAAAGAAATTCAGAGAAGTTCAAAAGTGGTCGGAGAAGTTCATAGAAGGGCAGAGAAGATCAGAGAAAGTAAAAGAAGGTCGGAGAAGTTTGGAGAATTTCAAAGAAGGTCTGCAAGACCGGAGAAGGTTGGAGAAGTTCAAAGAAGGTCGGAGAATGTCAAAGAAGTTCAGGGAAGGTCAAAGAAGGTCGGAGAAGTTCAAAGGATTTCGGAAAAGGTCGGAGAAGTTCAGACAAGGTCAGAGATAGGCAAAGAAGGTGGGAGAAGGGCAAAGAACTTGGGAGAAGGTCGGAGAAGTTCAGAGAAGGTCAGAGACAGTCAAAGAAGGTTGGAGAAGGTCAAAGAAGGTTGGAGAAGTATAAAGACAGTCAGAGAAGATCGGAGAAGGTCAAAGATGGTCAGACAAAGTCGGAGAAGGTCAAAGAAGTTTTGAGAAGGTCAAAGAAGTTTGGAGAAGGTCGGAGAAGATCGGAGAAGGTAGGAGAAGATCGGAGAAGGTCAAAAAAAGTCAAAGAATTTCAGAGAAGGTCAAAGAAGGTTGGAAAAGGTGAAAGCAGGTCGGAGAAGGCAAGAGAAATTCAAGGAAGGTCAGAGAAGGTCGAGGAAGTTCAGAGAAGGTGAAAGCAGGTGGGAGAAGGCCAGAGAAATTCAAGGAAGGTCAGAGAAGGTCAAAGAAGGTCAGAGAAGGTTGAAAAAGACAGAGAAGATCAAAGAAGGTCGGAAAAGTTTGGAGAATATCGGAGAAGGTCAAAGAAGGTCAGAAAAGGTCAAAGAGTGTCAGAGAAGGTCAAAGAAGGTCAGAGAAGGTCAAAGAGGGTCGGAGAATGTCAAAGAAGGACAAAGAAATTCGGAGAAGGGAAAGGAAGATCGGAGAAGGTCAAAAGGTCGGAGAAGTTTGGAGAGGGTCAAAGAAGGTCAGAGAAGCTCAAAGAAAGTCAGAGAAGTTCAAAAGTGGTCGGAGAAGGTCGGAGAAGCTCATAGAAGGGCAGAGAAGTTCAAAGAAGTTTGGAGAAGGTCAAAGAAGTTCAGGGAAAGTCAAAGAAGGTCAAAGAAGCTCGGAGAAGGTCAAAGAAGGTTGGAGAAAGATAAAGACAGTTGGAGAAGATTGGAGAAGTTCAGAGAAGTTCAAAGGTGGTCGGAAAAGGTCAGAGAATGTCAAAGAAGGTCGGAGAAGTTCGGAGAAGGTCAGATAAAGGAAAAGAAGATCGGAGAAGGTCAAAGAAGTTCAGAGAAGGTCAAAGAAGTTCGGGGAATGTCAAAGCAGGTCGGAGAAGATCAGAGAAGGTCGGAGAAGGTCAAAGAAGGTCAGAGAAAGTCAAAGAAAGTCGGAGAATGTCAAAGAAAGTCAGAGAAAGTAAAAGGTCAGAGAAGGTCAAAGAAAGGCGGAGAAGGGCGGAGAAGTTTGGAGAAGGTCGCAGAAGGACAAAGCATTAGGAGAAATTTGGAGAAGGTCAAAGAAAGTTGGAGAAGTATAAAGACGGTCAGAGAAGATTGGAGAAGTTCAGAGAAGGTCAAAGATGGTCGGAGAAGGTCAGAGAAGGTCAAAGAAGTTTGGAGAAGGTTGGAGAAGGTCAGAGAAGGTAGGAAAATTTGGGAGAAGGTCAAAAAATGTCAAAGAATTTTGGAGAAGGTCGGAAAAGGTGAAAGCAAGTTGGGGAAGGCCAGAGAAATTCCAGGAAGGTCAGAGAAGGTCGAAGAAGTTCAGAGAAGGTTAAAGAAGGGCAGAGAAGGTCGGAATAGGTCAGAGAAGATCAAAGAAGGTTGGAAAAGTTTGGAGAAGGTTGGAGAAGGTCAAAGAAGGTCAGAAAAGGTCAAAGAGAGTCAGAGAAGGTAAAAGAAGTTCAGAGAAGGTCGGAGAAGATCAAATAAGTCTGGAGTAGGTCGTAGAAGGTAAAAGAAGGTCAGAGAAGGTAAAAGAAGGTCAGAGAATATCAGAGAAGATCAAATAAGTTTGGAGTAGGTTGAAGTGGGTCAAAGAAGGTCAGAGAAGGTCAAAGAGGGTTGGAGAATGTCAAAGAAGGACAAAGAAATTCGGAGAAGGGAAAGGAAGTTCAGAGAAGGTCAAAGAAGGTAGGAGAAGGTGGGAGAATTTGGAGAGGGTCAAAGAAGGTCAGAGAAGCTCAAAGAAAGTCAGAGAAGTTCAAAAGTGGTCGGAGAAGGTCAGAGAAGTTCATAGAAGTGTGGAGAAGTTCAAAGTATTTTGGAGAAGGTCAAAGAAGGTCAGAGAAAGTCAAAGAAGATCAGAGAAGGTCGGAGAAGTTCAGAGAAGGTCAAAGAAGGTCTGACAAGATCAAAGAAGTTCAAAGAAGGTCGGAGAAGTTCAAAGAAGTTGGGAGAAATTCAAAAAAGATCGGAGAAGTTCACAGAAGATCGGAGAAGGTCAAAGAAGATCTGACAAGATCAAAGAAGGTCAGAGAAGGTCAAGGAAGGTCGGAGAAGGTCGGAGAAGGTCAAGGAAGGTCGGAGAAGGTCAGAGAAGTTCAGGAAATGTCAAAGAAGTTCAGAGAAGTACGCAGAAGTTCAGAGAAGGTCAGAGAATGTCAAAGAAGGTCGGAGAAGGTCAAAGAAGTTCTGAGAAGTTCGGAGAAGTTTGGAGAAGTGAAAAGAAGGTTGGAGAAGTTCAGAGAAGGTCAGAGACAGTCAAAGAAGATCAGAGAAAGTCAGAGAAGGTTGGAGAAGTATTAAGACGGTCAGAGAAGTTTGGAGAAGGGAAAAGAAGGTTGGAGAAGTTCGGAGAAGTTCAGAGAAGGTCAGAGACAGTCAAAGAAGGTCGGAGAAATTCAGAGAAGGTTGGAGAAGTATTAAGATGGTCAGAGAAGATCAGAAAAATTTGGAGAAGGTCAAAGATGTTGGAGAAGTTTGGAGAAGGTCAAAGAAGGTCAGAGAATGTCGAAGAAGGTCAGAGAAGATCAAAGAAGGTCGGAGAAGGTCGGAGAAGCTCAAAGAAGATTGGAGAAGGTCGTAGAAATTCTAAGAAGGTCAGAGAACGTCAAAGATAGTCAGAGAAGTTCAAAGAGGGTCGGAAAATGTCAGAGAACGTAGGAGAACATCAGAGAATGTCAGAGAATGTCAGAGAAGGTCGGAGAAGGTTGGAGAAGATCAAAGAAGGTCGGAAAAGTTCGGAGAAGGTCAAAGAAGGTTGGAAAAGTTCAAAGAGGGTCAGATAAGGTAAAAGAAGGTCAGAGAAGGTCAGAGAAGGTCAAATAAGTCCGGAGTAGGTCGGAGAAAGTCATAGAATTTCAAAAGTGGTGGGAGAAGGTCGGAGAAGGACAGAGAAGTTCAAAGAAAGTCAGAGAATTTCAAAAGTGGTCGGAGAAGGTCGGAAAAGGTCGGAGAAGATCAAGGAAGGTCGGAGAAGTTCGGAGAAGATTATGGAAGGTCAGAGAAGTTTAAAGGAGGTCGGATAAGTTCATAGAAGGTTGGAGAATGTCAAAGAAGTTTGGAGAAGGTCAAAGAATTTCGGAGAAAGTCAAAGAAGGTTGGAGAGGTCGGAGAAGTTTGGAGAAGGTCAAAGAAGGTCTGACAAGATCAAAGAAGATCAGAGAAGGTCAAAGAACATCGGAGAATGTCGGAGAAGTTCGAAGAAGGTTGGAGAATGTCAAAAGAGGTTGGAGAAGGGCGGAGAATTTCGCAGAAGTACGGAAAAGGTCGAAGAAGTTCAGAGGTGTTCAAAGAATGTCGGAGAATGTGAAAGAAGTTCGAAGAAGGCGGTAGGAAGTCAAAGACGTTCAGAGAATATCAAACAAAGTCGGAGAAGGTCAAAGAAGTTTGGAGAAGGTCAAAGAAGTTTGGAGAAGGTCGGAGAAGGAAGGAGAAATTTGGAGAAGGTCAAAGAACATCAGAAAAGGTCAGAGAAGTTTGGAGAAGGTCAAAGAAGGTCGGAGAAGATCTGAGAAGGTCAAAGAATGTGGGAGAAGGTAAAGGAAGGTTGGAAAAGGTCAAAGAAGTTCAGAGAATGTCAAAGAAGTCGGAGAAGATCAGAGAAGGTCGGAGAAGATCGTAGAAGGACAGAGAAGGTCGGAGAAGGTAAAAGAATCTCAGAGAAGGTTGTAGAATTCAGAGGAGTTCAAAATAGATCAGATAATATCGGAGAAGCTCGGAGAAAGTCAAAGAAGGTCGGAGAAGGGCAAAAACGGGAGGAGAAGGGCAAAGACCAGTGAAAAAAGGAGGAGAATATCGGAGAAGGGCAAAGGAGGGTGGAGAAGGACAAAGAAAGGCGGAGAAGGGCAAAGACCGGGGAGAAGTACAATGACTGCTGGAGAAGAGCAGAGAACTGTGGAGAACGGCAAAGACAGGTGGAGAAGGACAGAGAATATCAGAGACGGGCGGAGACGGGCGGAGACGGGCAAAGACGGGCAAAGACGGGCAAAGACAAGGGGAGAAGGGAAAAGAAGTTTGGAGAAGAGCAAATAAGGTTGGAGAAAGGACAAAGACAGGTGGAGAATTGCAAAGATGGGAGGAGAAGGATGGAGAATATCAAAGAAGGGGAAAGACGGGCGGAGAAGGGCAAAGACGGGCGGAGAAGGGTGGAGAATATTGGAGAAGGGCAAAGACAGGCGGAGAAAAGCAAAGACTGCCAGAGAAGGCAAAGACAGGCGGAGAAGTGCAATGACTGGTGGAGAAGAGAAAATAACTTTGGAGAACGGCAAAGACAGGTGGAGAAGGGTGGAGAATATCGGAGAAGTGCAAAGAAGGGCAAAGAAGGTTGGAGAAGGGCAAAGAAGGTTGGAGAAGGGCAAAGAAGGTTGCAGAAGGGCAAAGAAATGTGGAGAAGGGCGGAGAATATCAGAGAAGTGCAAAGAAGGGCAAAGAAGGTTGGAGAAGGGCAAAGAAGGTTGGAGAAGGGCGGAGAATATCAGAGAAGTGCAAAGAAGGGCAAAGAAAGGTGGAGAAGGGCAAAGATGGCAGGAGAAGGATGGAGAATATCTAAGAAGGGCAAAGACGGGCGGGGAAGGGCAAAGACGGGCGGGGAAGGGCAAAGACGGGCGGGGAAGGGCAAAGACGGGCGGGGAAGGGCAAAGACGGGCGGGGAAGGGCAAAGACGGGTGGAGAAGGGCAAAGAAGGGTGGAGAAGGGCAAAGTAAAGCGGAGAAGGGCAAAAAAGTTTGGAGAAGTGCGGAGAATATCGGAGAAGGGCAAAGACAGGCAGAGAAGGGCAAAGACAGGTGGAGAATTGCGGAGAATATCGGAGAAGTGCAAAGAAGGGCAAAGATGGGCGGAGAAGGGCAAAGACCAGGGAGAAGTACAATGACTGCTGGAGAAGATCAAAGAACTGTGGAGAACGGCAATTACAGGTGGAGACGGGTGGAGAAGGGCAAAGATGGGTGGAGAAGGGCAAAGACGGGTGGACAAGGGCAAACACGGGCGGAGAAGTGCAGAGAATATCCGAGAAGTGCAAAGATGGGCAAAGACAAGGGGAGAAGGGCAAAGACGGGTGGAGAAAGGCAAAGACGGGTGGAGAAGGGCAAAGATGGGAGGAGAAGGATGGAGAATATCAAAGAAGGGCAAAGACGGGCGGAGAAGGGCAAAGACGGGCGGAGAAGGGCAAAGACGGGCGGAGAAGGGCAAAGACGGGCGGAGAAGGGCAAAGATGGTTGGAGAATGGCAATGATGAGCGGAGAAGGGCAGAGAATATCGCACAAGTACAAAGAAGGGCAAAGACGGGCGGAGATTGGCAAAGACGGGCGGAGATTGGCAAAGACGGGCGGAGATGGGCAAAGACGGACGGAGAAGGAAAAAGATAGGTGGAGAAGGGTGGAGAATATCGGAGAAGAGCAAAGAAGGGCTAAGACAAGGGGAGAAACTCAAAGTCGGGTGGAGAACCTCGAAGTCGGGTGAAGAACCTCAAAGTTGGGCGGAGAAGATCATAAATGGGTGGAGAAGGGCAGAGAATATTGGAGAAGGGCAAAGACGGGCGGAGAAGGGCAAAGACAGGGGAGAAGGGCAATGAGTGGTGGAGAAGAACAAAGAACTGTGGAGAACGGCAAAGACAGGTGGAGAAGGGCAGAGAATATTGGAGAAGTGCAAAGAAGGGTAAAGAAGGGCGGCGAAGGGTAAAGACGGGAGGAGAAGGGCTAAGACGGGTGGAGAAGAGCAAAGTCGGGCGGAGATAATCAAAAATGGGCGGATAAGGGCAGAGAATATCAGAGAAGGGCAAAGACGGGTGGAGAAGGGCAAAGATGGGCAGAGAAGGGCAAAGACAGACGGAGAAGAGAAAAGACGGGGGAGAAGGGCAATGACTGGTGGAGAAGAGCAAAGGACTGCAAAGAACGGCAAATACAGGTGGAGAAGGATAGAGAATATCGGAGAAGTGCAAAGAAGGGCAAAGATGGGCGGAGAATATCGGAGAAATGCAAAGAAGGGCAAGGACAGGCGGCGAAGGGCAAGGACGGGCGGCGAAGGGCAAGGACGGGCAAAGACAAGGGGAGATGGGCAAAGACGGGCAGAGAAGGGTGGAGAATATCGGAGAAGTGCAAAAAAGGGCAAAGACGGGCGGAGAAGGGCAAAGACAGGCGGAGAAGGGCAAAGACCGGGGAGAAGTACAATGACTGCTGGAGAAGAGCAAAGAACTGCGGAGAACGGCAAAGACAGGTGGAGAAGGACGGAGAATATCGGAGAAGGGCAAAGAAGGGCAAAGACGGTCGGAGAAGGGCAAAGACGGTCGGAGAAGGGCAAAGACGGTCGGAGAAGGGCAAAGACGGTCGGAGAAGGGCAAAGATGGGCGGAGAAGGGCAAAGACGGGCGGAGAAGTGCAGAGAATATCGGAGAAGTGCAAAAATGGGCAAAGACAAGGGGAGAAGGGCAAAGAAGTTTGGAGAAGAGCAAAGAAGTTTTGAGAAAGGGTAAAGACGGGTGGAGAATTGCAAAGATGGGAGGAGAAGGATGGAGAATATCGGAGATTGGCAAATACAAGGGAAGAAGGGCAAAGACGGGCGGAGAAAGGCAAAGACGGGCGGAGACAAACAAAGACTGGTGGACAATTGCAACAAAGGGCGGAAAAAGGCTAAGACGGGTGCACAACTTCAAAGACGGTTGGACAAAGACAAAGAAGTGCGGACAAGGGTAAAGATGGGCTGAGAAGGGCAAAGACGGGTGAAGAATGGCAAAGAGGAACGGAGAAAGGCAAAGACGGGCAGACAAAGGCAAAGACGGGAGCACAAGTGCAAAGACGGTCGGACAAGTGCAAAGAAGGTGTGACAAGGGCAAAGATGTGCGGAGAAGGGCAAAGACGGGCACACAAGGGCAAAGACGGCCGGAGAAGGGCAAAGACGGCCGGAGAAGGGCAAAGACGGCCGGAGAAGGGCAAAGACGGGTGGAAAAAGGCAAAGACGGGTGGACAATTACAAAGACGGGTGGACAAAGGCAAAGACGGGAGCACAAGTTCAAAGACGGTCGGACAAAGGCAAAGTAGGGCGGACAAGGGCAAAGATGGGTGGAGAAGGTCAAAGACAGTTGGACAAGTGCAAAAAAAAGTGGACAATAACAAGGACGGCCGGAGAAGGGCAAGGACGGCCGGAGAAGGGCAAGGACGGCCGGAGAAGGGCAAGGACGGCCGGAGAATGGCAAGAACGGCCGGAGAAATGCAAAGACGGGCGGAGAAATGCAAAGACGGGCGGAGAAATGCAAAGACGGGTGGACAATTGCAACAAAGGATGAAAAAAGGCAAAGACGGGCGGACAATTGCAAAAAAGGGCGGAAAAAGGCAAAGACGGGTGCACAAGTTCAAAGACGGTTGGACAAAGGCAAAGAAGTGCGGACAAGGGTAAAGACGGGCGGAGAAGGGCAAAGATGGGTGAAGAATGGCAAAGAGGAGCGGAGAAAGGCAAAGACGGGCAGACAAAGGCAAAGACGGGCGGACAAGGGAAAGACGACCGCAGAAGTGCGAAGACGGGAAGACAAGGGCAAAGACGGGCGGAGAGTGGCAAAGACAGGCAGAGAAGGGAAAAGAAGGGTGGAGGAGGGCAAAGACGGGAAAAGGAAGGCATAGACGGGCGGACGAGGGCAAAGACGGGCGGACGAGGGCAAAGACGGGCGGACGAGGGCAAAGACGGGCGGTGAAGTGTTGAGAATACCGGAGAAGTGCAAAGACGGGCAGAGAAGAACAAAGACGAGTGCAAAACTTCAAAGACGAGCGGACAACGGCAAAGATAGGTGGAGAAGGGCAAAGACGTGCGGAGAAGGGCAAAAACAGGTCGACAAGAACAAAGAAGTGGGAGAAGGTCAAAGACGGACAGAGAAGCGCAAAGACGGGCAGACAAGTGCAAAAAGGTTTAGACAAGGGCAAAGACAGTCTGAGAAGTCCGGAGAATACCGGAGAAGTGTAAAGACGGGCGGAGAAAGGCAAAGACGGGTGGACAATTGCAAAAAAGGGCGGAAAAAGGCAAAGACGGGTGCACAAGTTCAAAGACGGTTGGACAAAGGCAAAGAAGTGCAGACAAGGGCAAAGATGGGTGAAGAATGGCAAAGAGGAGCAGAGAAAGGCAAAGACGGGCGGACAAGGGCAAAGACGGGCGGACAAGGGCAAAGACGGGCGGAGAATGGCAAAGACGGGCGGAGAATGGCAAAGACGGGCGGAGAATGGCAAAGACGGAGGGACAATTGCAAAGACGGGCGGACAAGTTCAAAGACGGTTGGACAACGGCAAAGAAGTGCGGACAAGGGCAAAGACGGGCGGAGAAGGGCAAAAAAGTGTGGAGAAATGCAAAGATGGGCAGAGAAGTGCAAAGACCGGAGGACAATTGCAAAGGCGGGCGGAAAACGGCAAAGATGGGTGGAGAACGGCAAAAACGGTTGGACAAGGGCAAAAAAGCGCGGACAAGAACAAAGACGGGGTGAGAAGGGCAAAGTCGGGTGGACACGTGCAAAGAGGTTTAGACATAGGCAAAGACAGTCTGAGAAGTCCAGAGAATACCAGAGAAGGGCAAAGACGGGCGGAGAAGGGCAAAGACGGGCGGAGAAGGGCAAAGAAAGGCAGAGAAGAGCAAACACGGGCGGAGAAGAGCAAACACGGGCGGAGAAGAGCAAACACAGGCAGAGAAGGGCAAAGACGGGCGGAGAAAGGCAAAGACGGGTGGAGAAAGGCAAAGACGGGCGGAGAAGTGCGGAGAATAATGGAGAAGGGCAAAGACAGGAAGAGGAAGGCAAAGTCGGGTGGAGAAGAGCAAAGACAGGTGGAAGAAGGCAGAGAAAACCGGAGAAGAGCAAAGAAGTGCGGACAGTGTCAAAGAAGTTCAGATATTTGCAAAGAAGTGCAGAGAGTGGCAAAGACGGGCGAAGAAGGGCAAAGACGGGCGCAGAAGCGCAAAGACAGGCAGAAAAGAACAAAGACGGGGGGAGAAGGGCAAAGACGGACAGAGAAGGGCAAAGACGGGCGGAGAAGTGCAAAAAGGTTTAGACAAGGGCAAAGACAGTCTGAGAAGTCCGGAGAATACTGGAGAAGTGCAATAACGGGCAGAGAAGGGCAAAGACAGGTGGTGAATTGAAAAGACTGTCGGAGAAGGGCAAAGACAGGCGGAGAAGGGCAAAGATGGGTGAAGAATGGCAAAGAGGAGCGGAGAAAGGCAAAGACGGGCAGACAAAGGCAAAGACGGGCGGACAAGGGAAAGACGACCGCAGAAGTGCGAAGACGGGAAGACAAGGGCAAAGACGGGCGGAGAGTGGCAAAGACAGGCAGAGAAGGGAAAAGAAGGGTGGAGGAGGGCAAAGACGGGAAAAGGAAGGCATAGACGGGCGGACGAGGGCAAAGACGGGCGGACGAGGGCAAAGACGGGCAGACGAGGGCAAAGACGGGCGGTGAAGTGTTGAGAATACCGGAGAAGTGCAAAGACGGGCAGAGAAGAACAAAGACGAGTGCAAAACTTCAAAGACGAGCGGACAACGGCAAAGATAGGTGGAGAAGGGCAAAGACGTGCGGAGAAGGGCAAAAACAGGTCGACAAGAACAAAGAAGTGGGAGAAGGTCAAAGACGGACAGAGAAGCGCAAAGACGGGCAGACAAGTGCAAAAAGGTTTAGACAAGGGCAAAGACAGTCTGAGAAGTCCGGAGAATACCGGAGAAGTGTAAAGACGGGCGGAGAAAGGCAAAGACGGGTGGACAATTGCAAAAAAGGGCGGAAAAAGGCAAAGACGGGTGCACAAGTTCAAAGACGGTTGGACAAAGGCAAAGAAGTGCAGACAAGGGCAAAGATGGGTGAAGAATGGCAAAGAGGAGCAGAGAAAGGCAAAGACGGGCGGAGAAGGGCAAAGACGGGCGGAGAATGGCAAAGACGGGCGGAGAATGGCAAAGACGGGCGGAGAATGGCAAAGACGGGCGGAGAATGGCAAAGACGGAGGGACAATTGCAAAGACGGGCGGACAAGTTCAAAGACGGTTGGACAACGGCAAAGAAGTGCGGACAAGGGCAAAGACGGGCGGAGAAGGGCAAAAAAGTGTGGAGAAATGCAAAGACGGGCAGAGAAGTGCAAAGACCGGAGGACAATTGCAAAGGCGGGCGGAAAACGGCAAAGATGGGTGGAGAACGGCAAAAACGGTTGGACAAGGGCAAAAAAGCGCGGACAAGAACAAAGACGGGGTGAGAAGGGCAAAGTCGGGTGGACACGTGCAAAGAGGTTTAGACATAGGCAAAGACAGTCTGAGAAGTCCAGAGAATACCAGAGAAGGGCAAAGACGGGCGGAGAAGGGCAAAGACGGGCGGAGAAGGGCAAAGAAAGGCGGAGAAGAGCAAACACGGGCGGAGAAGAGCAAACACAGGCAGAGAAGGGCAAAGACGGGCGGAGAAAGGCAAAGACGGGTGGAGAAAGGCAAAGACGGGCGGAGAAGTGCGGAGAATAATGGAGAAGGGCAAAGACAGGAAGAGGAAGGCAAAGTCGGGTGGAGAAGAGCAAAGACAGGTGGAAGAAGGCAGAGAAAACCGGAGAAGAGCAAAGAAGTGCGGACAGTGTCAAAGAAGTTCAGATATTTGCAAAGAAGTGCAGAGAGTGGCAAAGACGGGCGAAGAAGGGCAAAGACGGGCGCAGAAGCGCAAAGACAGGCAGAAAAGAACAAAGACGGGGGGAGAAGGGCAAAGACGGACAGAGAAGGGCAAAGACGGGCGGAGAAGTGCAAAAAGGTTTAGACAAGGGCAAAGACAGTCTGAGAAGTCCGGAGAATACTGGAGAAGTGCAATAACGGGCAGAGAAGGGCAAAGACAGGTGGTGAATTGAAAAGACTGTCGGAGAAGGGCAAAGACGGGCGGAGAAGGGCAAAGACGGGCGGAGAAGAGCAAAGACGGGCGGAGAAGGGGAAAGACGGGCGGAGAAGGGGAAAGACGGGCGGAGAAGGGGAAAGACGGGCAGTGAATTGAAAAGACGGGCAGAGATAGGCAAAGACGGGCGGAGAAGGGCAAAGACGGGCGGACAAGGGCAAAGACGGGTGGACAAGGGCAAAGACGGGCGGAGAATTGCGGAGAGTACTGGAGAAGTGCGAAGACAGGCGGAGAATTGCAAAGACAGGCGGAGAATTGCAAAGACAGGCGGAGAATTGCAAAGACGGGCGGAGAATTGCAAAGACAGGTGGAGAAGGGCAAAGACGGGCGGAGAAGGGCAAAGACGGGCGGAGAAGGGCAAAGACGGGCGGAGAAGGGCAAAGACGGGCGGAGAAGGGCAAAGACGGGCGGAGAAGGGCAAAGACGGGCGGAGAAGGGCAAAGACGGGCGGAGAAGGGCAAAGACGGTCGGACAAGGGCAAAGACGACAGAAAAGGGCAAAGACGGGCGGACAAGAACAAAGACGAGGGGAGAAGTGCAAACACGGACAGAGAAGGGCAAAAACAGGCAGACAAGGGCAAAAAGGTTTAGACAAGGGCAAAGACAGTCTGAGAAGTCCAGAGAATACCGGAGAAGTGCAAAGACGGGCGGAGAAGGGCAAAGACGGGCGGAGAAGGGCAAAGATGGGAGGAGGAGGGCAAAGACGGGCGGAGAATGGCAATGACAATCAGAGAAGGCCAAAGAGGGACGGAGAAGGGCAAAGACGGGCAGACAAGGGCAAAGACAGGCGGAGAAGAGCAAACACGGGCGGAGAAGCGCAAAGACAGGCAGAAAAGAACAAAGACGCGGGGAGAAGGGCAAAGACGGACAGAGAAGTGCAAAGACGGGCGGAAGAAGGCAGAGAGAACCGGAGAAGGGCAAGAAGTGCGGAGAGTGTCAAAGAAGTTCAGATATTGGCAAAGAAGTGCGGAGAGTGACAAAGACAGGCGGAGAAGCGCAAAGATAGGCAGAAAAGAACAAAGACGGGGGGAGAAGGGCAAAGAAGGACAGAGAAGGGCAAAGACGGGCGGACAAGTGCAAAAAGGTTTAGACAAGGGCAAAGACAGTCTGAGAAGTCCGGAGAAAACTGGAGAAGGGCAAAGACGGGCGGAGAGGCGCAAAGAAGGGTGGAGAAGCACAAAGTAGGGCGGTAAAGAGCAAAGACGTGCGGAGAAATGTAAAGACAGGCGGAGAAGTTCGAAGACGGGCGGAGAAGGGCAAAGACGGGTTGACCAGGGCAAAGACAGGTGGAGAAGGGCAAAGACAGTTGGAGAAGGGCAAAGACGGCGGAGAAGGGCAAAGACGGGCAGAGAAGGGCAAAGACGGTTGGAGAATTGCAGAGAGTTCGGGGGAAGGGCAAAGACGGGCGCAGAAGGGCAAAGACGTGCGGAGAAGGGCAAAGACGGGGGGAGAAGGGCAAAGACGGGCGGAGAAGGGCAAACAAGTGCGGAGAATGCAACGACGGGCAGAGAAGTGCAAAGACGTGCCAAGAAGAGCAAAGACAGGCGCAGAAGGGCAAAGACGGGCTCACAAGTGCAAAGACGGGGGAGAAGGGCAAAGACGGGAGGAGAACTGCAAAGACGGGAGGAGAAGTGCTGAGAATAACGGAGAAGGGCAAAGACGGGTGAAGAAGGACGGAGAATACCGAAAAATGGCACAGACAGACAGAGAAGGGCAAACATGGGCGGAGAAGGCAAATACGGGCAGACGAGGGCAAAGATGGGCAAAGGAAGGCAAAGACGGGCTCTAGGAGGGCAAAGACAGGCAGACGAGGGCAAAGAGGGGCGGAGAAGGGCAAAGACTGGCGGAGAATGGCAAAGACGTGCGGAGAAGAGCAAAGACGGGCAGAGAAAGGCAAAGACAGGCAGAGAAAGGCAAAGACGGTCGGAGAATTGTGGAGAGTACCAGTGAATGGCAAAGAGGGGCGGAGAAGAGCAAAGACGGGCGGAGAAGGGCAAAGACGGGCAGAGATATGCAAAGATGGACGAAGAAGGGCCAAGATGGGCGGAGAGGGGCAAAGACGGGCAAAAAAGCGCAAAGACGGGCGGAGAAGGGCAAAGACGGGCGGATAAGAGTAAAGACAGGCGGAAAATTGCAAAGAAGGGCGGACAAAAGCAAACACAGGCGCACAATTGCAAAGATGGGCGGAGAAGGGCAAAGACGGACGGACAATGGCAAAAACAGGCGGACAAGAACAAAGACGGAGGTAGAAGGGCAAAGACGGACAGAGAAGGGCAAAGACAGGCGGACAAGAACAAAGACGGGGGGAGAAGGGTAAAGACGTACAGAAAAGGGCAAAGATGGACAGAGAAGGGCAAAGAGGTTTAGACAAGAGCAAGGACAGTCAGAGAAATCCCGAGAATACCGGAGAAGTGCAAAGAGAGGTGGAGAAGGGCAAAGTCGGGTGGAGAAGAGCAAAGAAGGGTGGAGAAGGGCAAAGACGGGTGCAGAAGGGCAAAGACGGGAGGAGAAGGGCAAAGACGGGCGGAGAAGGGCAAAGACGGGGGGAGAAGAGCAAAGAAGGGCAGACAAGGGCAAAGACTGGGGGAGAAGGGCAAAGATGGGGGAAAAGGGCGAAGACGGGAGGAGAAGGGCAAAGACGGGTGGAGAAGGTCAAAGACGGGTGGAGAAGGGCAAAGACGGGCGGAGAAGGGCAAAGATGGGAGGAGAAGATCAAAGACGGGCACAGAAGTGCAAAGAAAGGCGGACAATTGCCAAGACGGTTGGACAAAGACAAAGACGGTTGCACAAGTGATAAGACGGGTGGACAATGGCTAAGAAGGGTTGACAAATGCAAAGATGAGCGGAGAAGGGCAAAGACGGGTGGAGAAGGGCAAAGACGGGTGGAGAAGGGCAAAGACGGGTGGAGAAGGGCAAAGACGGGTGGAGAAGTGCAAAGAAGTGCGGAGAATGCAGGGATGGGCAGAGAAGTGCAAAGATGTTCCAAGAAGAGCAAAGACAGGCGCAGAAGGGCAAAGACGGTCTCACAAGTGCAAAGACGGGGGGAGAAGGGCAAAGACGGGAGGAGAATGGCAAAGACGGGAGGAGAATGGCAAAGATGGGAGAAGTGCTGAGAATACCAGAGAAGGGCAAAGACGGGTGAAGAAGGACGGAGAATACCGAAGAATGGCACAGACAGACGGAGAAGGGCAAACATGGGCGGAGAAGGCAAATACGGGCAGACGAGGGCAAAGATGGGTAAAGGAAGGCAAAGACGGGCGCTAGGAGGGCAAAGATGGGCGGACGAGGGCAAAGAGGGGCGGACGAGGGCAAAGACTGGCGGAGAAAGGCAAAGAGGGGCGGAGAATGGCAAAGACGTGTGGAGAAGAGCAAAGACGGGCAGAGAAGGGCAAAGACGGTCGGAGAATTGTGGAGAGTACCGGTGAATGGCAAAGAGGGGCGGAGAAGAGCAAAGATGGGCGGAGAAGGGCAAAGACAGGCGAAGAGTAAAGACAGGCAGACAATTGAAAAGGAAGGTGGACAAAGGCAAAGACGGGCGCACAAGTGCAAAGATGGGCAGAGAAGGGCAAAGACGGTTGGAAAAGGGCAAAAACAGGCGGACAAGAACAAAGACGGCGGTAGAAGGGCAAAGACGGACAGAGAAGGGGAAAGATGGGCGGACAAGAACAAAGATGGGGGGAGAAGGGCAAAGACGGACAAAGAAGGGGAAAGACGGGCAGACAAGTGCAAAGAGGTTTAGACAAGGGCAAAGACAGTCTGAGAAATCCGGAGAATACTGGAGAAGGGCAAAGACAGGCGGAGAAGGGCAAAGACAGATGGAGTAGAGCAAAGACGGGCGGAGAAGGGCAAAGACGGTCAGAGAAGTGCGGAGAGTACCGGAGAAGGGCAAAGACGGGCGGAGAAGGGAAAAGACGTGCGGAGAAGCGCAAAGACGGGCGGAGAAGCGCAAAGACGGGCGGAGAAGGGCAAAGACGGGCGGAGAAGGGCAAAGACGGGCGGAGAAGGGCAAAGACGGGCGGAGAAGGGCAAAGACGGGCGGAGAAGGGCAAAGACAGGCGGACAAGGGCAAAGAGGAGCGGACAAGAGCAAACAAGGGTGGACAAGGGCAAAGAGGGCCGGACAAGGGCAAAGACGGGCGGAGAAGTGCCAAGACGGGCAGAGAAGGGCAAAGACGGGCAGAGAAGGGCAAAGACAATCGGTGAAGTTAAAA
This sequence comes from Phaenicophaeus curvirostris, assembly GCF_032191515.1. Taxonomy (NCBI): domain Eukaryota; kingdom Metazoa; phylum Chordata; class Aves; order Cuculiformes; family Cuculidae; genus Phaenicophaeus; species Phaenicophaeus curvirostris. The sequence goes on from NC_091410.1 coordinate 251,216, forward strand.
GACGGTCAGAGAAGTGCAGAGAGTACTTGAGAAGGGCAAAGACGGGCGGAAAAGGGAAAAGACAGGCGGAGAAGGACAAATACAGGTGGAGAAGGGCAAAGATGGGCGGGGAAGTGCATAGACAGTGGGACAAGTGCAAAGACGGGCGGAGATATGCAAAGATGTACGAAGAATGGCCAAGACGGGCAGAGAGCACCAAAGACGGGCAAAAAAGCGCAAAGACGTGCGGAGAAGAGTAAAGACAGGCGGACAATTGCAAAGGAGGGCGGACAAAGGCAAAGACAGGCGGAGAATGGCAAAGACGGGCGGAGAATTATGGAGAGTACTGGAGAAGGGCAAAGACGGGCAGACAAAGGGAAAGATGGGCGGAGAAGGGCAAAGACGGGCGGAGAATGGCAAAGACGGGCGGAGAATGGCAAAGACGGGCGGAGAATGGCAAAGACGGGCGGAGAATGGCAAAGACGGGCGGAGAATGGCAAAGACGGGCGGAGAATGGCAAAGACGGGCGGAGAATGGCAAAGACGGAGGGACAATTGCAAAGACGGGCGGACAAGTTCAAAGACGGTTGGACAACGGCAAAGAAGTGCGGACAAGGGCAAAGACGGGCGGAGAAGGGCAAAAAAGTGTGGAGAAGTGCAAAGACGGGCAGAGAAGTGCAAAGATCGGAGGACAATTGCAAAGGCGGGCGGAAAACGGCAAAGATGGGTGGAGAACGGCAAAAACGGTTGGACAAGGGCAAAAAAGCGCGGACAAGAACAAAGACGGGGTGAGAAGGGCAAAGTCGGGTGGACACGTGCAAAGAGGTTTAGACATAGGCAAAGACAGTCTGAGAAGTCCAGAGAATACCAGAGAAGGGCAAAGACGGGCGGAGAAGGGCAAAGACGGGCGGAGAAGGGCAAAGAAAGGCAGAGAAGAGCAAACACGGGCGGAGAAGAGCAAACACAGGCAGAGAAGGGCAAAGACGGGCGGAGAAAGGCAAAGACGGGTGGAGAAAGGCAAAGACGGGCGGAGAAGTGCGGAGAATAATGGAGAAGGGCAAAGACAGGAAGAGGAAGGCAAAGTCGGGTGGAGAAGAGCAAAGACAGGTGGAAGAAAGCAGAGAAAACCGGAGAAGAGCAAAGAAGTGCGGACAGTGTCAAAGAAGTTCAGATATTTGCAAAGAAGTGCAGAGAGTGGCAAAGACGGGCGAAGAAGGGCAAAGACGGGCGCAGAAGCGCAAAGACAGGCAGAAAAGAACAAAGACGGGGGGAGAAGGGCAAAGACGGACAGAGAAGGGCAAAGACGGGCGGAGAAGTGCAAAAAGGTTTAGACAAGGGCAAAGACAGTCTGAGAAGTCCGGAGAATACTGGAGAAGTGCAATAACGGGCAGAGAAGGGCAAAGACAGGTGGTGAATTGAAAAGACTGTCGGAGAAGGGCAAAGACGGGCGGAGAAGGGCAAAGACGGGCGGAGAAGGGGAAAGACGGGCGGAGAAGGGGAAAGACGGGCGGTGAATTGAAAAGACGGGCAGAGATAGGCAAAGACGGGCGGACAAGGGCAAAGACGGGCGGACAAGGGCAAAGACGGGCGGACAAGGGCAAAGACGGGCGGAGAATTGCGGAGAGTACTGGAGAAGTGCGAAGACAGGCGGAGAATTGCAAAGACAGGCGGAGAAGGGCAAAGACGGGCAGAGAAGGGCAAAGACGGGCGGAGAAGGGCAAAGACGGGCGGAGAAGGGCAAAGACGGGCGGAGAAGGGCAAAGACGGGCGGAGAAGGGCAAAGACGGGCGGAGAAGGGCAAAGACGGGCGGACAAGGGCAAAGACGACAGAAAAGGGCAAAGACGGGCGGACAAGAACAAAGACGAGGGGAGAAGTGCAAACACGGACAGAGAAGGGCAAAAACAGGCGGACAAGGGCAAAAAGGTTTAGACAAGGGCAAAGACAGTCTGAGAAGTCCAGAGAATACCGGAGAAGTGCAAAGATGGGTGGAGAAGGGCAAAGACGGGCGGAGAAGGGCAAAGATGGGAGGAGGAGGGCAAAGACGGGCGGAGAATGGCAATGACAATCAGAGAAGGCCAAAGAGGGACGGAGAAGGGCAAAGACGGGCAGACAAGGGCAAAGACAGGCGGAGAAGAGCAAACACGGGCGGAGAAGCGCAAAGACAGGCAGAAAAGAACAAAGACGCGGGGAGAAGGGCAAAGACGGACAGAGAAGTGCAAAGACGGGCGGAAGAAGGCAGAGAGAACCGGAGAAGGGCAAGAAGTGCGGAGAGTGTCAAAGAAGTTCAGATATTGGCAAAGAAGTGCGGAGAGTGACAAAGACAGGCGGAGAAGCGCAAAGATAGGCAGAAAAGAACAAAGACGGGGGGAGAAGGGCAAAGAAGGACAGAGAAGGGCAAAGACGGGCGGACAAGTGCAAAAAGGTTTAGACAAGGGCAAAGACAGTCTGAGAAGTCCGGAGAAAACTGGAGAAGGGCAAAGACGGGCGGAGAGGCGCAAAGAAGGGTGGAGAAGCACAAAGTAGGGCGGTAAAGAGCAAAGACGTGCGGAGAAATGTAAAGACAGGCGGAGAAGTTCGAAGACGGGCGGAGAAGGGCAAAGACGGGTTGACCAGGGCAAAGACAGGTGGAGAAGGGCAAAGACAGTTGGAGAAGGGCAAAGACGGCGGAGAAGGGCAAAGACGGGCAGAGAAGGGCAAAGACGGTTGGAGAATTGCAGAGAGTTCGGGGGAAGGGCAAAGACGGGCGCAGAAGGGCAAAGACGTGCGGAGAAGGGCAAAGACGGGGGGAGAAGGGCAAAGACGGGCGGAGAAGGGCAAAGACGGGCGGAGAAGGGCAAACAAGTGCGGAGAATGCAATGACGGGCAGAGAAGTGCAAAGACGTGCCAAGAAGAGCAAAGACAGGCGCAGAAGGGCAAAGACGGGCTCACAAGTGCAAAGACGGGGGAGAAGGGCAAAGTCGGGTGGAGAAGAGCAAAGACAGGTGGAAGAAGGCAGAGAAAACCGGAGAAGAGCAAAGAAGTGCGGACAGTGTCAAAGAAGTTCAGATATTTGCAAAGAAGTGCAGAGAGTGGCAAAGACGGGCGAAGAAGGGCAAAGACGGGCGCAGAAGCGCAAAGACAGGCAGAAAAGAACAAAGACGGGGGGAGAAGGGCAAAGACGGACAGAGAAGGGCAAAGACGGGCGGAGAAGTGCAAAAAGGTTTAGACAAGGGCAAAGACAGTCTGAGAAGTCCGGAGAATACTGGAGAAGTGCAATAACGGGCAGAGAAGGGCAAAGACAGGTGGTGAATTGAAAAGACTGTCGGAGAAGGGCAAAGACGGGCGGAGAAGGGCAAAGACGGGCGGAGAAGAGCAAAGACGGGCGGAGAAGGGGAAAGACGGGCGGAGAAGGGGAAAGACGGGCGGAGAAGGGGAAAGACGGGCAGTGAATTGAAAAGACGGGCAGAGATAGGCAAAGACGGGCGGAGAAGGGCAAAGACGGGCGGACAAGGGCAAAGACGGGTGGACAAGGGCAAAGACGGGCGGAGAATTGCGGAGAGTACTGGAGAAGTGCGAAGACAGGCGGAGAATTGCAAAGACAGGCGGAGAATTGCAAAGACAGGCGGAGAATTGCAAAGACGGGCGGAGAATTGCAAAGACAGGTGGAGAAGGGCAAAGACGGGCGGAGAAGGGCAAAGACGGGCGGAGAAGGGCAAAGACGGGCGGAGAAGGGCAAAGACGGGCGGAGAAGGGCAAAGACGGGCGGAGAAGGGCAAAGACGGGCGGAGAAGGGCAAAGACGGGCGGAGAAGGGCAAAGACGGTCGGACAAGGGCAAAGACGACAGAAAAGGGCAAAGACGGGCGGACAAGAACAAAGACGAGGGGAGAAGTGCAAACACGGACAGAGAAGGGCAAAAACAGGCAGACAAGGGCAAAAAGGTTTAGACAAGGGCAAAGACAGTCTGAGAAGTCCAGAGAATACCGGAGAAGTGCAAAGACGGGCGGAGAAGGGCAAAGACGGGCGGAGAAGGGCAAAGATGGGAGGAGGAGGGCAAAGACGGGCGGAGAATGGCAATGACAATCAGAGAAGGCCAAAGAGGGACGGAGAAGGGCAAAGACGGGCAGACAAGGGCAAAGACAGGCGGAGAAGAGCAAACACGGGCGGAGAAGCGCAAAGACAGGCAGAAAAGAACAAAGACGCGGGGAGAAGGGCAAAGACGGACAGAGAAGTGCAAAGACGGGCGGAAGAAGGCAGAGAGAACCGGAGAAGGGCAAGAAGTGCGGAGAGTGTCAAAGAAGTTCAGATATTGGCAAAGAAGTGCGGAGAGTGACAAAGACAGGCGGAGAAGCGCAAAGATAGGCAGAAAAGAACAAAGACGGGGGGAGAAGGGCAAAGAAGGACAGAGAAGGGCAAAGACGGGCGGACAAGTGCAAAAAGGTTTAGACAAGGGCAAAGACAGTCTGAGAAGTCCGGAGAAAACTGGAGAAGGGCAAAGACGGGCGGAGAGGCGCAAAGAAGGGTGGAGAAGCACAAAGTAGGGCGGTAAAGAGCAAAGACGTGCGGAGAAATGTAAAGACAGGCGGAGAAGTTCGAAGACGGGCGGAGAAGGGCAAAGACGGGTTGACCAGGGCAAAGACAGGTGGAGAAGGGCAAAGACAGTTGGAGAAGGGCAAAGACGGCGGAGAAGGGCAAAGACGGGCAGAGAAGGGCAAAGACGGTTGGAGAATTGCAGAGAGTTCGGGGGAAGGGCAAAGACGGGCGCAGAAGGGCAAAGACGTGCGGAGAAGGGCAAAGACGGGGGGAGAAGGGCAAAGACGGGCGGAGAAGGGCAAACAAGTGCGGAGAATGCAACGACGGGCAGAGAAGTGCAAAGACGTGCCAAGAAGAGCAAAGACAGGCGCAGAAGGGCAAAGACGGGCTCACAAGTGCAAAGACGGGGGAGAAGGGCAAAGACGGGAGGAGAACTGCAAAGACGGGAGGAGAAGTGCTGAGAATAACGGAGAAGGGCAAAGACGGGTGAAGAAGGACGGAGAATACCGAAAAATGGCACAGACAGACAGAGAAGGGCAAACATGGGCGGAGAAGGCAAATACGGGCAGACGAGGGCAAAGATGGGCAAAGGAAGGCAAAGACGGGCTCTAGGAGGGCAAAGACAGGCAGACGAGGGCAAAGAGGGGCGGAGAAGGGCAAAGACTGGCGGAGAATGGCAAAGACGTGCGGAGAAGAGCAAAGACGGGCAGAGAAAGGCAAAGACAGGCAGAGAAAGGCAAAGACGGTCGGAGAATTGTGGAGAGTACCAGTGAATGGCAAAGAGGGGCGGAGAAGAGCAAAGACGGGCGGAGAAGGGCAAAGACGGGCAGAGATATGCAAAGATGGACGAAGAAGGGCCAAGATGGGCGGAGAGGGGCAAAGACGGGCAAAAAAGCGCAAAGACGGGCGGAGAAGGGCAAAGACGGGCGGATAAGAGTAAAGACAGGCGGAAAATTGCAAAGAAGGGCGGACAAAAGCAAACACAGGCGCACAATTGCAAAGATGGGCGGAGAAGGGCAAAGACGGACGGACAATGGCAAAAACAGGCGGACAAGAACAAAGACGGAGGTAGAAGGGCAAAGACGGACAGAGAAGGGCAAAGACAGGCGGACAAGAACAAAGACGGGGGGAGAAGGGTAAAGACGTACAGAAAAGGGCAAAGATGGACAGAGAAGGGCAAAGAGGTTTAGACAAGAGCAAGGACAGTCAGAGAAATCCCGAGAATACCGGAGAAGTGCAAAGAGAGGTGGAGAAGGGCAAAGTCGGGTGGAGAAGAGCAAAGAAGGGTGGAGAAGGGCAAAGACGGGTGCAGAAGGGCAAAGACGGGAGGAGAAGGGCAAAGACGGGCGGAGAAGGGCAAAGACGGGGGGAGAAGAGCAAAGAAGGGCAGACAAGGGCAAAGACTGGGGGAGAAGGGCAAAGATGGGGGAAAAGGGCGAAGACGGGAGGAGAAGGGCAAAGACGGGTGGAGAAGGTCAAAGACGGGTGGAGAAGGGCAAAGACGGGCGGAGAAGGGCAAAGATGGGAGGAGAAGATCAAAGACGGGCACAGAAGTGCAAAGAAAGGCGGACAATTGCCAAGACGGTTGGACAAAGACAAAGACGGTTGCACAAGTGATAAGACGGGTGGACAATGGCTAAGAAGGGTTGACAAATGCAAAGATGAGCGGAGAAGGGCAAAGACGGGTGGAGAAGGGCAAAGACGGGTGGAGAAGGGCAAAGACGGGTGGAGAAGGGCAAAGACGGGTGGAGAAGTGCAAAGAAGTGCGGAGAATGCAGGGATGGGCAGAGAAGTGCAAAGATGTTCCAAGAAGAGCAAAGACAGGCGCAGAAGGGCAAAGACGGTCTCACAAGTGCAAAGACGGGGGGAGAAGGGCAAAGACGGGAGGAGAATGGCAAAGACGGGAGGAGAATGGCAAAGATGGGAGAAGTGCTGAGAATACCAGAGAAGGGCAAAGACGGGTGAAGAAGGACGGAGAATACCGAAGAATGGCACAGACAGACGGAGAAGGGCAAACATGGGCGGAGAAGGCAAATACGGGCAGACGAGGGCAAAGATGGGTAAAGGAAGGCAAAGACGGGCGCTAGGAGGGCAAAGATGGGCGGACGAGGGCAAAGAGGGGCGGACGAGGGCAAAGACTGGCGGAGAAAGGCAAAGAGGGGCGGAGAATGGCAAAGACGTGTGGAGAAGAGCAAAGACGGGCAGAGAAGGGCAAAGACGGTCGGAGAATTGTGGAGAGTACCGGTGAATGGCAAAGAGGGGCGGAGAAGAGCAAAGATGGGCGGAGAAGGGCAAAGACAGGCGAAGAGTAAAGACAGGCAGACAATTGAAAAGGAAGGTGGACAAAGGCAAAGACGGGCGCACAAGTGCAAAGATGGGCAGAGAAGGGCAAAGACGGTTGGAAAAGGGCAAAAACAGGCGGACAAGAACAAAGACGGCGGTAGAAGGGCAAAGACGGACAGAGAAGGGGAAAGATGGGCGGACAAGAACAAAGATGGGGGGAGAAGGGCAAAGACGGACAAAGAAGGGGAAAGACGGGCAGACAAGTGCAAAGAGGTTTAGACAAGGGCAAAGACAGTCTGAGAAATCCGGAGAATACTGGAGAAGGGCAAAGACAGGCGGAGAAGGGCAAAGACAGATGGAGTAGAGCAAAGACGGGCGGAGAAGGGCAAAGACGGTCAGAGAAGTGCGGAGAGTACCGGAGAAGGGCAAAGACGGGCGGAGAAGGGAAAAGACGTGCGGAGAAGCGCAAAGACGGGCGGAGAAGCGCAAAGACGGGCGGAGAAGGGCAAAGACGGGCGGAGAAGGGCAAAGACGGGCGGAGAAGGGCAAAGACGGGCGGAGAAGGGCAAAGACGGGCGGAGAAGGGCAAAGACAGGCGGACAAGGGCAAAGAGGAGCGGACAAGAGCAAACAAGGGTGGACAAGGGCAAAGAGGGCCGGACAAGGGCAAAGACGGGCGGAGAAGTGCCAAGACGGGCAGAGAAGGGCAAAGACGGGCAGAGAAGGGCAAAGACAATCGGTGAAGTTAAAAGACGGTCAGAGAAGTGCAGAGAGTACTTGAGAAGGGCAAAGACGGGCGGAAAAGGGAAAAGACAGGCGGAGAAGGACAAATACAGGTGGAGAAGGGCAAAGATGGGCGGGGAAGTGCATAGACAGTGGGACAAGTGCAAAGACGGGCGGAGATATGCAAAGATGTACGAAGAATGGCCAAGACGGGCAGAGAGCACCAAAGACGGGCAAAAAAGCGCAAAGACGTGCGGAGAAGAGTAAAGACAGGCGGACAATTGCAAAGGAGGGCGGACAAAGGCAAAGACAGGCGGAGAATGGCAAAGACGGGCGGAGAATTATGGAGAGTACTGGAGAAGGGCAAAGACGGGCAGACAAAGGGAAAGATGGGCGGAGAAGGGCAAAGACGGGCGGAGAATGGCAAAGACGGGCGGAGAATGGCAAAGACGGGCGGAGAATGGCAAAGACGGGCGGAGAATGGCAAAGACGGGCGGAGAATGGCAAAGACGGGCGGAGAATGGCAAAGACGGAGGGACAATTGCAAAGACGGGCGGACAAGTTCAAAGACGGTTGGACAACGGCAAAGAAGTGCGGACAAGGGCAAAGACGGGCGGAGAAGGGCAAAAAAGTGTGGAGAAGTGCAAAGACGGGCAGAGAAGTGCAAAGATCGGAGGACAATTGCAAAGGCGGGCGGAAAACGGCAAAGATGGGTGGAGAACGGCAAAAACGGTTGGACAAGGGCAAAAAAGCGCGGACAAGAACAAAGACGGGGTGAGAAGGGCAAAGTCGGGTGGACACGTGCAAAGAGGTTTAGACATAGGCAAAGACAGTCTGAGAAGTCCAGAGAATACCAGAGAAGGGCAAAGACGGGCGGAGAAGGGCAAAGACGGGCGGAGAAGGGCAAAGAAAGGCAGAGAAGAGCAAACACGGGCGGAGAAGAGCAAACACAGGCAGAGAAGGGCAAAGACGGGCGGAGAAAGGCAAAGACGGGTGGAGAAAGGCAAAGACGGGCGGAGAAGTGCGGAGAATAATGGAGAAGGGCAAAGACAGGAAGAGGAAGGCAAAGTCGGGTGGAGAAGAGCAAAGACAGGTGGAAGAAAGCAGAGAAAACCGGAGAAGAGCAAAGAAGTGCGGACAGTGTCAAAGAAGTTCAGATATTTGCAAAGAAGTGCAGAGAGTGGCAAAGACGGGCGAAGAAGGGCAAAGACGGGCGCAGAAGCGCAAAGACAGGCAGAAAAGAACAAAGACGGGGGGAGAAGGGCAAAGACGGACAGAGAAGGGCAAAGACGGGCGGAGAAGTGCAAAAAGGTTTAGACAAGGGCAAAGACAGTCTGAGAAGTCCGGAGAATACTGGAGAAGTGCAATAACGGGCAGAGAAGGGCAAAGACAGGTGGTGAATTGAAAAGACTGTCGGAGAAGGGCAAAGACGGGCGGAGAAGGGCAAAGACGGGCGGAGAAGGGCAAAGACGGGCGGAGAAGGGGAAAGACGGGCGGTGAATTGAAAAGACGGGCAGAGATAGGCAAAGACGGGCGGACAAGGGCAAAGACGGGCGGACAAGGGCAAAGACGGGCGGACAAGGGCAAAGACGGGCGGAGAATTGCGGAGAGTACTGGAGAAGTGCGAAGACAGGCGGAGAATTGCAAAGACAGGCGGAGAATTGCAAAGACAGGCGGAGAAGGGCAAAGACGGGCAGAGAAGGGCAAAGACGGGCGGAGAAGGGCAAAGACGGGCGGAGAAGGGCAAAGACGGGCGGAGAAGGGCAAAGACGGGCGGAGAAGGGCAAAGACGGGCGGACAAGGGCAAAGACGACAGAAAAGGGCAAAGACGGGCGGACAAGAACAAAGACGAGGGGAGAAGTGCAAACACGGACAGAGAAGGGCAAAAACAGGCGGACAAGGGCAAAAAGGTTTAGACAAGGGCAAAGACAGTCTGAGAAGTCCAGAGAATACCGGAGAAGTGCAAAGATGGGTGGAGAAGGGCAAAGACGGGCGGAGAAGGGCAAAGATGGGAGGAGGAGGGCAAAGACGGGCGGAGAATGGCAATGACAATCAGAGAAGGCCAAAGAGGGACGGAGAAGGGCAAAGACGGGCAGACAAGGGCAAAGACAGGCGGAGAAGAGCAAACACGGGCGGAGAAGCGCAAAGACAGGCAGAAAAGAACAAAGACGCGGGGAGAAGGGCAAAGACGGACAGAGAAGTGCAAAGACGGGCGGAAGAAGGCAGAGAGAACCGGAGAAGGGCAAGAAGTGCGGAGAGTGTCAAAGAAGTTCAGATATTGGCAAAGAAGTGCGGAGAGTGACAAAGACAGGCGGAGAAGCGCAAAGATAGGCAGAAAAGAACAAAGACGGGGGGAGAAGGGCAAAGAAGGACAGAGAAGGGCAAAGACGGGCGGACAAGTGCAAAAAGGTTTAGACAAGGGCAAAGACAGTCTGAGAAGTCCGGAGAAAACTGGAGAAGGGCAAAGACGGGCGGAGAGGCGCAAAGAAGGGTGGAGAAGCACAAAGTAGGGCGGTAAAGAGCAAAGACGTGCGGAGAAATGTAAAGACAGGCGGAGAAGTTCGAAGACGGGCGGAGAAGGGCAAAGACGGGTTGACCAGGGCAAAGACAGGTGGAGAAGGGCAAAGACAGTTGGAGAAGGGCAAAGACGGCGGAGAAGGGCAAAGACGGGCAGAGAAGGGCAAAGACGGTTGGAGAATTGCAGAGAGTTCGGGGGAAGGGCAAAGACGGGCGCAGAAGGGCAAAGACGTGCGGAGAAGGGCAAAGACGGGGGGAGAAGGGCAAAGACGGGCGGAGAAGGGCAAAGACGGGCGGAGAAGGGCAAACAAGTGCGGAGAATGCAATGACGGGCAGAGAAGTGCAAAGACGTGCCAAGAAGAGCAAAGACAGGCGCAGAAGGGCAAAGACGGGCTCACAAGTGCAAAGACGGGGGAGAAGGGCAAAGACGGGAGGAGAAGTGCAAAGACGGGAGGAGAAGTGCTGAGAATAACGGAGAAGGGCAAAGACGGGTGAAGAAGGACGGAGAATACCGAAAAATGGCACAGACAGACAGAGAAGGGCAAACATGGGCGGAGAAGGCAAATACGGGCAGACGAGGGCAAAGATGGGCAAAGGAAGGCAAAGACGGGCTCTAGGAGGGCAAAGACAGGCAGACGAGGGCAAAGAGGGGCGGAGAAGGGCAAAGACTGGCGGAGAATGGCAAAGACGTGCGGAGAAGAGCAAAGACGGGCAGAGAAAGACAAAGACAGGCAGAGAAAGGCAAAGACGGTCGGAGAATTGTGGAGAGTACCAGTGAATGGCAAAGAGGGGCGGAGAAGAGCAAAGACGGGCGGAGAAGGGCAAAGACGGGCAGAGATATGCAAAGATGGACGAAGAAGGGCCAAGATGGGCAGAGAGGGGCAAAGACGGGCAAAAAAGCGCAAAGACGGGCGGAGAAGGGCAAAGACGGGCGGATAAGAGTAAAGACAGGCGGAAAATTGCAAAGAAGGGCGGACAAAAGCAAACACAGGCGCACAATTGCAAAGATGGGCGGAGAAGGGCAAAGACGGACGGACAATGGCAAAAACAGGCGGACAAGAACAAAGACGGAGGAAGAAGGGCAAAGACGGACAGAGAAGGGCAAAGACAGGCGGACAAGAACAAAGACGGGGGGAGAAGGGTAAAGACGTACAGAAAAGGGCAAAGATGGACAGAGAAGGGCAAAGAGGTTTAGACAAGAGCAAGGACAGTCAGAGAAATCCCGAGAATACCGGAGAAGTGCAAAGAGAGGTGGAGAAGGGCAAAGTCGGGTGGAGAAGAGCAAAGAAGGGTGGAGAAGGGCAAAGACGGGTGCAGAAGGGCAAAGACGGGAGGAGAAGGGCAAAGACGGGCGGAGAATGGCAAAGACGGGGGGAGAAGGGCAAAGATGGGAGGAGAAGGGCAAAGATGGGAGGAGAAGATCAAAGACGGGCACAGAAGTGCAAAGAAAGGCGGACAATTGCCAAGACGGTTGGACAAAGACAAAGACGGTTGCACAAGTGATAAGACGGGTGGACAATGGCTAAGAAGGGTTGACAAATGCAAAGATGAGCGGAGAAGGGCAAAGACGGGTGGAGAAGGGCAAAGACGGGTGGAGAAGGGCAAAGACGGGTGGAGAAGGGCAAAGAAGTGCGGAGAATGCAGGGATGGGCAGAGAAGTGCAAAGATGTTCCAAGAAGAGCAAAGACAGGCGCAGAAGGGCAAAGACGGTCTCACAAGTGCAAAGACGGGGGGAGAAGGGCAAAGACGGGAGGAGAATGGCAAAGACGGGAGGAGAATGGCAAAGATGGGAGAAGTGCTGAGAATACCAGAGAAGGGCAAAGACGGGCGAAGAAGGACGGAGAATACCGAAGAATGGCACAGACAGACGGAGAAGGGCAAACATGGGCGGAGAAGGCAAATACGGGCAGACGAGGGCAAAGATGGGTAAAGGAAGGCAAAGACGGGCGCTAGGAGGGCAAAGATGGGCGGACGAGGGCAAAGAGGGGCGGAGAAGGGCAAAGACTGGCGGAGAAAGGCAAAGAGGGGCGGAGAATGGCAAAGACGTGTGGAGAAGAGCAAAGACGGGCAGAGAAGGGCAAAGACGGTCGGAGAATTGTGGAGAGTACCGGTGAATGGCAAAGAGGGGCGGAGAAGAGCAAAGATGGGCGGAGAAGGGCAAAGACAGGCGAAGAGTAAAGACAGGCAGACAATTGAAAAGGAAGGCGGACAAAGGCAAAGACGGGCGCACAAGTGCAAAGATGGGCGGAGAAGGGCAAAGACGGTTGGACAAGGGCAAAAACAGGCGGACAAGAACAAAGACGGCGGTAGAAGGGCAAAGACGGACAGAGAAGGGGAAAGACAGGCGGACAAGAACAAAGATGGGGGGAGAAGGGCAAAGACGGACAAAGAAGGGGAAAGACGGGCGGACAAGAACAAAGACAGCGGTAGAAGGGCAAAGACGGACAGAGAAGGGGAAAGATGGGCGGACAAGAACAAAGATGGGGGGAGAAGGGCAAAGACGGACAGAGAAGGGCAAAGACGGGCAGACAAGTGCAAAGAGGTTTAGACAAGGGCAAAGACAGTCTGAGAAATCCGGAGAATACTGGAGAAGGGCAAAGACAGGCGGAGAAGGGCAAAGACAGGCGGAGAAGGGCAAAGACAGGCGGAGAAGGGCAAAGACGGTCAGAGAAGTGCGGAGAGTACCGGAGAAGGGCAAAGACGGGCGGAGAAGTGCGGAGAGTACCGGAGAAGGGCAAAGACGGGCGGAGAAGGGAAAAGACGTGCGGAGAAGCGCAAAGACGGGCGGAGAAGCGCAAAGACGGGCGGAGAAGGGCAAAGACGGGCGGAGAAGGGCAAAGACGGGCGGAGAAGGGCAAAGACGGGCGGAGAAGGGCAAAGACAGGCGGACAAGGGCAAAGAGGAGCGGACAAGAGCAAACAAGGGTGGACAAGGGCAAAGAGGGCCGGACAAAGGCAAAGACGGGCGGAGAAGTGCCAAGACGGGCAGAGAAGGGCAAAGACGGGCAGAGAAGGGCAAAGACAATCGGTGAAGTTAAAAGACGGTCAGAGAAGTGCAGAGAGTACTTGAGAAGGGCAAAGACGGGCGGAAAAGGGAAAAGACAGGCGGAGAAGGACAAATACAGGTGGAGAAGGGCAAAGATGGGCGGGGAAGTGCATAGACAGTGGGACAAGTGCAAAGACGGGCGGAGATATGCAAAGATGTACGAAGAATGGCCAAGACGGGCAGAGAGCACCAAAGACGGGCAAAAAAGTGCAAAGACGTGCGGAGAAGAGTAAAGACAGGCGGACAATTGCAAAGGAGGGCGGACAAAGGCAAAGACAGGCGGAGAATGGCAAAGACGGGCGGAGAATTATGGAGAGTACTGGAGAAGGGCAAAGACGGGCAGACAAAGGGAAAGATGGGCGGAGAAGGGCAAAAACGGGCGGACAAGGGCAAAAACGTGCAGAGAAGACCAAAGACAACCGGAGAAGAGCAAAGACGGGCGGACAATTACAAAGACGGGCGGACAATTACAAAGGCGGGCGGACAATTACAAAGGCGGGCGGACAACGGCAAAGAAGTGCGGACAAGGGCAAAGATGGGCGGAGAAGGGCTAAAAGGGTCAGACAAGGGCAAAAACGGGCGGACAAGAACAAAGATGGGGAGAAGGGCAAAGTCGGGCAGAGAAGAGCAAAGAGGGGCGGACAAGGGCAAAGAGGGGCGGACAAGGGCAAAGAGGGGCGGACAAGGGCATAGATGGGTGGAGAAGAGCAAAGACGGGCAGAGAAGGGCAAAGACGGGCAGAGAAGGGCAAAGACGGGCAGAAAGTGGCAAAGAAGTGCGGAGAGTGGCAAAGACGGGCGGAGAAGTGCAAAGATGGGCGGAGAAATGCAAAGAGGGGCGGAGAAGGGCAAATACAATTGGAGAAGAGCAAAGACGGTTGGAGAAGGGCAAAGACGGTTGGAGAATGGCAAAGACGGTTAGAGAAGGGCAAAGACGGTTGGAGAAGGGCAAAGACGGTTGGAGAAGGGCAAAGACGGTTGGAGAAGGGCAAAGACGGTTGGAGAAGGGCAAAGACGGTTGGAGAAGGGCAAAGACGGTTGGAGAAGGGCAAAGAAAGGCGGACAATGGCAAAGGCGGGCGGAGTAGGGCAAAGACGGGCAGAGAAGGGCAAAGACGAGCAGAGAATTGCAAAGACAGTGGGAGAAGTGAAAAGACGGTCAGAGAAGTGCAGAGAGTACCAGTGAAGTGCAAAGATGGGCGGACAAGGGCAAAGACAAGTTGAGAAGGGCAAAGACGGGCAGAGAAGTGCAGAGAATACCAGAGAAGTGCAAAATCAGGTGAAGAAGAGCAAAGACTGGTGGAGAAACGCTAAGTCAGGCGGAGAAGAGCAAAGACGTACGTAAAGGGTAAAGACGGGCGGAGAAGGCCAAAGACGAGCGGAGAAGGGCTAAAACGGTCGGAGAAGTGTGGAGAATAACGGAGAAGGGCAAAGAGAGGTGGAGAAGGGCAAAGTCGGGTGGAGAAGAGCAAAGAAGGGCGCAGAAGCGCAAAGACCGGCGCAGAAGCGCAAAGACGGGCGCAGAAGCGCAAAGACGGGAGGAGAATGGCAAAGACGGAGGGAGAAGAGCAAAGACGGGTGGAGAAGTGCAAAGACGGGGGGAGAAGTGCAAAGACGGGGGAAAAGGGCAAAGACGGGCGGAGAAGAGCAAAGACGGGCGGAGAAGAGCAAAGACGGGCGGAGAAGGGCAAAGAAAGGCGGACAATTGCCAAGGCGGGTGGAAAAAGGCAAAGATGGGTGCACAAGTGATAAGACGGGCGGACAATGGCTAAGAAGGGCTGACAAGTGCAAAGATAGGCGGAGAAGGGCAAAGACGGTCGGACAAGGGCAAAAACAGGCGGACAAGAACAAAGACGGAGGTAGAAGGGCAAAGACGGACAGAGAAGGGCAAAGACGGGTGGAGAAGGGCAAAGTCGAGTGGAGAAGTGCAAAGATATGCGGAGAAGGGTAAAGACGGGCGGAAATGGCAAAGACAGGCGGAAAAGGGCAAAGACGGGTGGAGAATTGCGGAGAGTACCGGAGAAGGGCAAAGATGGGTGGAGAAAGTCAAAGTCGGTCAGAGAACGGCAAAGAAGTGCTGAGAGTGGCAAAGATGGGCGGAGAAGGGCAAAGACAGGTGGAGAAGGGCAAAGACAGGTGGAGAAGGGTAAAGATGGGCGGAGAAGGGCAAAGACAGGCTGACAAGGGCAAAGACGGGCGGAGAATTGTGGAAAGCATTGGAGAAGGACAAAGATGGGCGGAGAATGGCAAAGGTGGGCAAAGAAAGGCAGATGACACAGACGACACAGACGTTATAAATGACAATGAGGTCAAAATAGAAACAGAAGACACAGAGAACGTTGACGACACATAAAAAAAGACATTATAAATGAAAATGATGTGACAATATACACAGACGACACAAACGACACAGAACACAGACAACAAGGACGACACAGGCATTATTTATGACAATGATGTCACAATAGACACTGCTGACGCAGACGACACAGACGACAAGGACATTATAAATGAAAATGATGTCACAATAGACACAGACAAGAGACAAAGCAGAAGACAAAGACGACACAGAAATTATGACAATGATGTCAAAATAGACACAGAAAACACAGATGACACAGACGACACAGATGACACAGACATTATAAATGTCAGTGATGTCACAATAGACACAGACGAGACACACATTATAAATGACAATGATGTCAGAATAGACACAGACGACACAGATGACACAGACTTTATAAATGACAAAGATGTCACAACAGACAGAGAAGACACAGACATTATAAGTGACAATATCACAATAGACACAGACGAGAGACTACATAGACGACACAGAAGACAGAGATATTATAAATGACAGTGATGTCACAATAGACACAGATGACACAGACAACACACACAATATAAATGACAATGATCTCACCGCAGACGACACAGACGACAAAGACATAAAAACTACAATGATGTAATAATAGACACAGAAGACACAGACATTATAAATGAAAATTATCTCACAATAGACACAGATGACACAGACGACAGATGCGACACAAACGAATGACATTAGAAAATACAATGATGCCACAATAGACACAGACGACACAGACAACACAGAGGACAGACGACACATGCAACAAAGGCATTATAAATGATAATGATGTCACAATAGACACAGACGACACAGACGATACAGAAGACACAAACGTTATAAATGACAGTGATGTCACAATAGAAACAGACGACACAGACATTATAAATGGCAATGATTTAACAATAGAAACAGAAGACACAGATGCCACAGGCTTTATAAATAAAAAAGATGTCAAAATAGACACAGACGACAAAGACAAAACAGAGGATACAGACTTTATAAAAGAAAATGATATCACAATACACAGAGACGACACAGACAACACAAACTTTATAAATGACAAAGTTGTCATAATAAACACAGATGACACAGACATTATAAATTACAATGAAGTCACAATAGACACAGAAGACAAAGACTTTATAAATGACAGTGATGTCAAAATTGACACAAGCCACTCAGACGAGACAGACTTTATAAAAGACAATGATGCCACAATTGACACAGGCAACACAGACATTATAAATGACAATGATGTCAAAATAGACACTGATGACACAATACACAGACAAAGACATTATAAATGACAATGATGTCACAATAGACACAGATGACAGAGAATACACACACGACAGAGACATAATTTATGACAAAGACTTCACAATAGGAACTAACGACACACACGACACAGACATTATAAATGAAAAAGTTGTCAAAATAGACACAGACGAGAGACGAAACAGATGACACAGACCACACAGAAATCATTATGAAAATGATGTCACAATAGACACAGACAACACAGATGACACAGACGACAAAGACATTATAAATTACAATGACGTCACAATAGACACAGACGAAAGAGATGACAGAGACTTTATAAATGACAATGATGCCACAATAGACACAGATGACACAGACAACTCAGAGGACAGAGACGACATATGCAAAAAAGATAATATTAAAGAAAATGATGTCACAATACACACAGATGAAACATACATTATAAATGACAATGATGTCACAATAGACACAGACAAAAGAGATGACAGAGACGACACAGACATTACAAATGGTAATGATGTAACAATAGACAGACAAAAAAAATTTATAAATGAAAATTATGTCACAATAGACACAGAAGATACAGTCTTTATAAATGACAATGGTGTCAGAATAGACACATACGACACAGACATTATATATGACAATGATGTCACAATAGATACAGACGACACAGACGGCACATACATTATAAATGACAATGATGTCAAGATAGACAAAGACGACAGAAAACACAGACATTATAAATGAAAATTATGTCACAATAGACACAGACGACATAGATGACACAGACTGTATAAATGACAATGATGTTACAATAGACACAGACGACACACACGACACAGACGACACAGGCATTATAAATGAAAATGTTTTCACAATAGACACAGATGACTCAGACGACACGGACGACACAGACATTATTAATGGCAATGATATCACAATAGACAAAGATGATACAGATGACACAGACGAAAAGATACATTATAAATATCAATGATATCACAAAAGATACAGACGACACAGACATTATAAATGACAATGTTGACACAATAGACACAGACCACACGGATATTATAAAAGAAAATGATGTCACAAGAGACACAGACGACACAGATGACACAGATATTATTAATGACATCGATGTCAAAATAGACACAGATGACTCAGACAACACAGACATTATGAATGAAAATGACATCACAACAGGCACAGACGACAAAGATGATATAGATGACAATGATGTGACAATATACACAGATGACACAGACAAGACAAACTTTGTAAATTACAGTGATTTCACAATAGGCACAGAAATAACAGACGACACAGACAACACAGATGTTAAATGGCAATGATGTCACAATAAACAGAGATGACACGGATGACACAGTATAAATGAAAATGATATCACAGATGACACAGACGACACAGACATTATAAATAACATTGATGTCACAATAGACAAAGACGACACAGACCACACAGACATTATAAATGAAAATGATGTCACAATAGACACAAACGACAGAGACGACAAGGTATTATACATGACAATTATATCACAATAGGCACAGACGACACAGACTACCCAGACATGATAAATTACAATCATTTCATAAAAGACACAGACGACACAGAACACACAGACATTAAAAATGACAATGATGTCACAGTAGACAAAGATGACACAGTTATTATACACGAAAATTATTTAAAAATACACACAGACGACACAGAAGACACACATTATAAATGAAAATGTTGTCACAATATAAAGAGACGACACAGACATGAATGACAATGCTATAAAAATAGACACAGACGACAGAGAGGACATAGACACTATATATGACAATTATGTTACCATAGACACTGACGACACAGATGACAGAAATGACACAGACGACTAAGACATTATAAATATCAATGATGTCAAACTAGACACAGACGACACTGAAGACAGACATTATAAATGACAATGAATTCACAATAGACAGAGACGACACAGACGACAGAGACGACAAAGAAAATATAAATTACAATGGTTTCACAATAGACACAGACGACACATCCATTAGAAATGATAATTATGTCACAATAGAAAAGACGGCACAGACGACACTAATATTATAAAGGACAATGATGTCAAAATACACACAGATGACAGAGACGACATAGACGACACAGAAGACGCAGGCTTTATAAATGATAATGATGTCACAAGAGACTCAGACGACACAGACATTATAACTGACAATGATTTCACAATAGACACAGACAACACAGACATTATAAATGACAATGGTGTCACAATAGACACAGACGACAAAGACAATATAAATGACAAAGATGTCACAATAGACACAGATGACACAGACATTATAAATGACAATGATGTCAAATAGAAATAGACGACACAGACGACACTATTATAAATGACAATATCACAGACGACACAGGCGACAGACGTTAAAAATGACAATCATATCACAATAGACACAGATGACATACACGACACAGACATTATAAATCACAATGATGTCGCAGTCGACACAGACGACACAGCTGACACAGACATTATAAATGGCAATATTGTCAATCTAGACACTGACAACACAGAAGACGCAGACACTATAAATGAAAATAATGTTACAATAGACAAAGACGACACAGAGGACAGAGACGAAACAGACAATATAAATGACAACGACGTAACAATAGACACGGATGACACAGACGACACAGAGATTATAAATGATGATCATGTAACAATAGACACAGAAGACACAGACGACACAGACTTTATGAATGACAATGATGTCATAATATAAAAAGACGACACAGAAGTCATCGACATTATAAATTACAATGATGTCACAATAGACACTGAAGACAGAGACATTATAAATGACAGTGATGTTACAATAGACACAGGCGACACAGACATTATAAATGAAATTGATGACAAAATAGACTTAGACGTCACACACGGCACAGACTTTATAAATGACAGAGATGTCACCATAGATAGAGATGACACAGAAGACACATACGACACAGACATTATTAATGACAATGATGTCATAATAAACACAGACGACACAGAAGACAGACATTATAAATGACAATGATGTCACAGTAGACACAGACAACACAGACGAGAGAGACGACGCAGACGACACAGAAATTATAAATGAGCATTATGTCACAACAGACACAGAAGACCGAGACGACACAGTGGACACGGACATTATACTGACAATGATGTCACAATAGACAGAAGACACAGACACAATAAATGAATATCATATCACAATAGATACAGACGACACAGAAATAATAAATGAAAATATGTCACTATAGAACAGACAACACAGATGACACAGACGACACAGATATTATTAAAGACAATGATAACACAAAAGATGTAGATGACACAGACAATACAGACAACACAGACATTATAAAAGTCAATGAAGTCACTATAGAAATAGACGGCACAGACGACAGATATTATAAATAATAATGAAGTCAAAATAGACTCAGAAGACACAGATGACGTAGAACACACAGACATTATTAATGACAATGATGTCACAATAAACACAGACGACACAGATATCATAAATGAAAATGACGTCACAATAGACACAGACGAAACGGATGACACAGACGACAGAGACATTATAAATGAAAATGATGTCAAAATAAACTCAGACGACACAGACATTATAAATGACAATGATGTCAAAATAGACACAGACGACACAGACGACACAGACAACACAGACATTATAAATGAAATTGATGTCAGAAGAGACAAAGACAACAGAGACGGCACTGTTGTTATAAATGAAAATGATCTCAAAATAGACACAGACAACTCAGATGACACAGACTTCATAAATGATAATGATGTCAAAATAGACAGAGACGACAGAGATGACACAGACATTATAAATGACACTGATGTCACCATAGACACAGACGACAGAGACAACACAGATGACACAGACATGTTAATTAAGAGTGATACCACAATAGATACAGATGACAGATGACACAGAAGACATAGAGGAAACAGACGACACAGACGTTATAAATGAAAATGATGTCACGATAGACATAGACGACTAAGACGACAGAGACGACACAGACATTATAGGTGAAAGTGATTTCACAATTGACACAGATGACACAGACATTACAAATGACATGGATGTCACAATAATCACAGATGACACAGACTTCATAAATACAACGATGTCACAATAGACACAGACGACACATGACACAAACGACTGAGACGACAGAGACGTTATAAATGACACTGAAGTCACCAGAGACACAGACGACAGAGACGACACAGACATGTTAATAAACAGTGATACCACAAAAGATACAGACAAGAGATGACACAGAAGACATAGAGGAAACAGACGACAGAGACGTTATAAATGAAAATGATGTCACGATAGACATAGACGACTAAGACGACACAGATGACACAGACATTATAAGTGAAAGTGATGTCACAATTGACACAGAAAACACAGAGGACAAAGAGGATACAGACAACACAGACAGTATAAATGACAATGGTATCACAATAGACACAGATGACACAGATTACACAGTCATTATATATTACACTTAAGACAAATAGACGACAAAGATATTTAAAAGGACAATGATGTCACAATATACACAGACGACACGGATATTATAAATGTCAATGATGTCATAATAGACACCGACGACACAGACGACAGAGATATTGACAATGATGCCACAATAGACACAGACAATGCAGATGAAACAGGCATTATAAATGTCTATGATGTCATAACAGACACAGAAACACAGACGACACATACATTATAAATAACGAAGATGTCACAATAGACAAAGACAACAGAGACTTTTTAAATGACAATAATGCCTCAATGTACACAGACGACAGAGAAGAAAAAGACATTATAAATGACAATGATGTCACAATAGACACAACAGACACAGACGACACAGACATTATAAATGAAAATTATATCACAATAGACACAGACGATACAGTTGACACAGACATTATAAATGAAAACGATGTTATAATAGACACAGACGACACAGACATTATAAATGACAATGATGTCACAATAGACATAGACGACATAGACGACAAATCGTTAATGACAATGATGTCACATGAGACACAGACGATACATATACTATAAAAGACAATGATGTCACAGGAGAAACAGATGACACAGACTTTATAAATTACAATGATGTTACAATAGACACCGATGAGAGTCATTATGAAAGAAAATGATGTCACAATAGATAGAGATGACACAGAATACAAAGACGACATAGACTTTATTAACGACAATGATGTCACAATAAACACAGACGACAGAGACCTCAGACACTTTAAATGGCAATGATGTCACAATAGACACAGACTACACAGACTTTATAAATTACAATGATGTCATAATAGACGCAGAAGACACAGACCACACAGACATTATAAATGACAATGATGTTACATTAGAAACAGATGACACAGACATTAAAAATGACAATCATATCAGAATAGACACAGACGACACAGACATTATAAATTACAATGATGTCACAATAGAAAAAGATGACACAGACAACACAGACATTATAAATGACAATGATGTCACAATAGACACAGACGACACAGACCACACAGATATAATGAATGACAATGAAGTTCAGAATATACACAGACGACACAGGTGACACAGACATTATAAATGGCACTGATGTCACTATAGACACAGATGACGCAAATATTATAAATGACAATGATATCACAAAAGACACAGACGACACATACGACAACGACGATAGAGACGACACAGAAGACACAGATAATGTAAATGACAATGATGTCTCAAAAGACAAAGACAACACAGGCGACAAAGACATTATAAATGACAATCATTTCACAAAAGACACATACAACACAGTCATTATAAATGACAAAGATGTCACAATATAAATAGATGACACAAACGACACAGATATTATAAATGACAATAATGCCACACAGACAACACAGAAGACATAGGCATCAAAAAATAAAAAATGTCAAAATAGACACAGAAGACACAGACATTAAAAATGACAATGATGTCACAATTGACACAGAAGACACCGACATTATATACGACAATGATGTCACGCTAGACACAGACGAAACAGACATTAAAAATGACAATGATGACACAATATACAGAGATGACACAGATGACAAAGACATTAAAAAAGACAAAGTTGTCACATTACACCGAAGACACAGATGACACAGATATTATATATGACAATGATGTCACAATATACACAGAAAACACAGATGACACAGACATTATAAATGATATCGATGTCACAATAGATGCAGACAAGAGACAAGACAGAAGACACTGACATTATTATGACAATGATGTCACAATAGACACAGACAACACAGATGACATAGAAGACACAGACAATATAATTGACAATGATGTCACCATAGACACAGAAGAAAAAGACGACACAGACGACAGACTCTACAGACATTAAAAATGACATTGATGTCACAACTGACACAGACGAAAAGGATATTATAGATGACAATTATGTCACAATAAACAAAGGTGACAAAGACGACACAGAAGACACAAATTATTAATGAGAAGGATTGAACAATAAACACAGAAACACAGACGACACAGACATTATAAATGACAAAGATGTCACAATAGACACAGATGAACTGACGACACAAGCATTATAAACGACAAGGGTGTAACAATAGACACAAACAACACAGACGACATAGAGGACACAGACATATAATACAATGATGTTGCAATAATCACAGATGACACAGACAACACAGACATTACTAATAAAATTAATTCCAATAGACATAGACGATAGAGACGACACGGATGACACAGACATTATAAATTAAAATGATGTCATTATAGATACAGATGACACAGACGACACAGACATTATAAATTACAATGATGTCAAAATAGACTCAGACGACACAGACAGTATAAATTACAAAGATGTCACAGTAGACACAAGCAACACAGACAACAACACCGATAGAGATGACACAGATGAAACAGACATAAAAAATCACAATGAAGTCACAACAGCCACAGACGACACAGACATTATAAATGACAATGATGTCACAATTGACACAGACGTCACAGAGGATACAGACCACACAGAAGACAGACGACACAGATATTATAAATGACAATGATGTTCACAATATACACAGATGACACAGACGACACAGGCATTATAAATTACAAAGATGTCACAATACACACGGACGACAAAAAACGACACAGACATAAGTGACAATGATGTCACAATAGACAAAGACGACAAAGATGACACAGACATTATAAATGACAATGATTACACAGACGACACAGACATTATAAATCAAAATGATGTCACAATATACACAGATGACACAGACAACACAGACATTAAAATGACAATGATGTCACAATTGACACAGACGTCACAGAGGATACAGAGCACACAGAAAACAGATGACACAGATATTGTAAATGACAATGATGTCGAAATAGACTCAGACGACACAGACATCACAGACAACACAGACAGTATAAATTACAAAGATGTCACAATAGACACAAACAACACAGACAACAACAACGATAGAGATGACACAGATGAAACAGACATAAAAAATCACAATGAAGTCACAGAAGACACAGACGACACAGACATTATAAATGACAATGATGTCACAATTGACACAGACGTCACAGAGGATACAGACCACACAGAAAACAGACGACACAGATATTATAAATGACAATGATTTTGACAATATACACAGATGACACAGGCAACACAGACATTATAAATGACAATAATGTCACAATAGACACAGATGACACAGACGACACAGGCATTATAAATTACAAAGATGTCACAATACACACAGATGACACAAACGACACAGACATTATAAATGACAATGATTACACAGACTACACAGACATTAAAATGACAATGATGTCACAAAAGCCACAGACGACAGAGACTTTATAAATTAAAATTTTGTCACAATAAACACAGACGACATAGACGACAAAGACATTATAAATGACAACGATGTCACAAAACACAGACAACACAGATTTTATAAATGAAAATGATTACACAGACGACACAGAAAATATAAATGACAATGATGTCACAATAGACACAGATGACACAGACGAAACAGTCATTACTAATGACAATGATGTCAAAATAGACACAGACGACAACGACTACACAGACTTTATAAATGAAACTTATGTCACAATAGACACAGACGACATAGAACACAGATATTATAAATGACAATGATGTCACAATACACACAGATGACACAGATATTAAAAATGACAATGATGTCACAATACACACAGACGATACAGACGACAGACATATATTACAGAGATGTCACAATAGACAGATACAAAAAAGACGACACAGACATTATAAATGAAAATGATTTCACAATAGAGACGACACAGATATTTTAAATGACAATGATGTCACAATAGACAAAACGACACATACGACTCAGACATTATAAATGACAAGGATGTCACAACAGACAATGACGACACAGAAACTATAAATGACTATGATGTCACAATAGACACAGACATTATAAATGAGAATGATGTTACAATATACACAGACGACAAAGACATTAATAATGACAATGATGTCACAATAGACACCGACGACACAGGCATTATAAGTGACAATGATGTCACAATAGACTCAGACGACACAGACATTATAAACGACAATGATGTCAAAATAGACACAGAGGACACAGACATTATAAACGACAATGATGTCACAATAGACACAGAGGACACAGACGACCCAGATATTATAAATGACAATGATGTCACAATAGATGCAGATGACACAGATGACACTGACATTGTAAATGAAAAAAATGTCACAATAGATGCAGACGCCACAGACAACACAGACATAATAAATGACAATGATGTCACAATAGACAGAGACGACACATACGACACAGGCATTATAATTGTCAATGATTTTACAATTGACACAGATGACAAAGACTTTATAAATAGCAATGATGTTACAATAGACACAGACGAAACAGACATTATAAATGAAAATGATGTTACATTTGACACAGATGACAAAGACGACTCAGACTTTATAAATGACAATGATATCACCATAAACACAGATGCCAGAGATGACACAGAAGTTCAAAGATGACACAGACGACACAGACATAAAAAATGACAATTATATCAAAATAGACCAGACGACACAGACATTATAAATGACAATGATGTCAAAATAGACACAGACGACACAGACATTATAAATTACAGTTATATCACAATAGACACAGAAGACACAGATTACATAGATGACACAGACAACACAGATATTATAAATGACAAAGATGTCACAATTGACAGAGACGACACAGACATTATAAGTGACATTTATGTAACAATACACACAGACGATACAGATGACACAGGCATTATAAATGACAATGATCATAGGATCATAGAATAACCAGGTTGGAAGAGACCCACCGGATCATCGAGTCCAACCATTCCTATCAAACACTACACCATGCCTCTTAGCACCTCGTCCACCCGTGCCCTAAACACCTCCAGGGAAGGTGACTTAACCACCTCCCTGGGCAGCCTGTTCCAGTGCCCAATGACCCTTTCTGTGAAGAACTTTTTCCTAATGCCCAGCTTAAATCTCCCCTGGCGGAGCTTTAGGCCATTCCCTCTTGTCCTGTCCCCTGTCACTTGGAAGAAGAGACCAGCACCCTCCTCTCTACAACCTCCTTTCAGGTAGTTGGAGAGAGCAATGAGGCCTCCCCTCAGCCTCCTCTTCTCCAGGCTAAACAACGCCTGCTCTTTCAGCCGCTCCTCGTAAGACCTGCTCTCCAGCCCCCTCACCAGCTTTGTTGCTTTTCTCTGGACTCGCTCCAGAGCCTCAACATCCTTCTTGTGGTGAGGGGCCCAGAACGGAACACAAGGTTCGAGAAGCGGTCTCACCAGTGCCAAGTCCAGAGGGAGAAGAACCTCCCTGGACCTGCTGGTTACACTGTTTCTGATACAAGCCAAGATGCCATTGACCTTCTTGGCCACCTGGGCACACTGCTGACTCATGTTCAGTCGCTGTCAACAAACACTCCCAGGTCCCTCTCCTCTAGGCAGCTTTCTAGACAGACTTCTCCTAGTCTGTAGCACTGCACAGGGTTGTTGTGCCCCAAGTGCAGGACCTGGCACTTGGCCTTGTTAAACCTCATGCCATTGGACTCTGCCCAGTGGTCCAGCCTGTTCAGATCCCTTTGCAGAGCCTCCCGACCCTCCAGCTGATCGACACTTCCACCCAGCTTAGTGTCGTCCGCAAACTTGCTGAGGGTGCACTCGATTCCTCCATCCAGGTTATTGATAAAGACATCGAACAGGGCTGGACCCAGCACTGAGCCCTAGGGAACCCCACTTGTCACCGGCCTCCAGCTGGATTTCACACCATTTACCACCACTCTCTGGGCCCGACCATCCAATCAGTTTTCCACCCAGGAGAGTGTGCGCCTGTCCAGCCCAGAGGCTGACATTTTCTCAAGCAGAATGCCGTGAGAAACTGTGTCAAAGGCTTTACTGAAGTCCAGGAAGACCACATCCACAGCCTTTCCCTCATCCAGCAGCCGAGTCACTTTGTCATAGAAGGCAATCAGGTTAGTTTGGCAAGACCTACCTCTTGTGAACCCATGTTGACTGGACCTGATCACCCAGTTCTCTTGCATGTGCTTCATGATAGCACTCAAAATCACCTGCTCCATGACTTTCCCTGGCACTGAGGTCAGACTGACAGGAATGGAGTTTCCTGGGTCCTCCCTGCGAGCCTTCTTGTAGATGGGCACAGCATCAGCCAGCCTCCAGTCCAGTGGGACTTCTCCAGTCAGCCAGGACTGTTGGAAGATGATGGAAAGAGATTTGGCCAGCACATCTGCCAGATCCTTCAATACCCTTGGGTGAATCCCGTCCGGCCCCATAGACTTGTGGGTGTCTAGTCGGGCTAGCAAGGCTCTGACTACCTCCTCTTGGATCACGGGAGCCTCATTATGCTCCTCCAGCCCCTGGGTTTGTACACAGACGGAATGACCCTCCTTACAAATAAAGACTGAGGCAAAGAAGGCATTAAGTACCTCAGCCTTTTCCTCATCCCCAGTCACTGTTGTTCCTTCTGTGTCCAATAAGGACTGTATGGTCTCCCTAGTCCTCCTTTTATTATGTATATGTTTGTAGAAAGATATTTTGTTCTCTTTCACAGACTTGGCCAATCTGATTTCTAGCTGAGCCTTAGCCCTTCTGATTTTTTCCCTACACAATATGTCACAATAGACACAGACGACACAGATTTTATAAATTAAACTGATATCAAAATAGACACAGACGACAAAGACATTATAAATGAAAAAGATGTCTCAATAGACACAGAAGACACAGACATTATAAATGACAATAACGTCACAATAGACATAGACTCAGACGACACAGACACTATAAACAACAATGATGTCACAATAGACACAGACGACACAGACGACCCAAAGGACACAGATATTATAAATGAAAATGATGTCACAATATTCATAGACGACACATACGATGCAGACATTATAAATAAAAATAACGTCACAACAGACAAAGACGACAGAGATGACACAGACAAAAGAGACACTATAAATGACAAAGTTTCCACAATAGACACAGACGATACAGACGATAGAGACGACACAGACGACAGTAATTCTAAATAAAAATGAGGTCACAGAAGACACAGAAACATTATAAATGACAATGATATCACAACAGAAACAGATGACAGACATTATAAATGACAATGATGTTACAATAGATACAGACGACAGAGACGACATAGACTTTATAAATGGAAATGATTTCACAATAGACAAAGACGACACAGATGACACAAATGACACAAAGGAGATATTATAAATGACAATGATGTCACAATAGACACAGATGACAGACTTTATAAATGACAATGACGTCACAACAGAAACAGATGACAAAGACATAATAAATGACAATTATGTTAAAAATACATACAGAAGATACAGAAGACTCAGACATTGTACATGAAAATTATGTCAAAATCTAGAAGACACAGATATTACAAATTACAGTGATGTCAAAATAGACACAGACGACACAGACGACAGACATTCTAAATGAAAAAGATGTCACAATAGACACAGCTGACATAGACGACACAGACTTTATAAATGACAGTGATGTCACAATAGTCAAAGACGACACATGTGACAAAGATATTGTAAATGAAAATTATATAAAAAAACATAAAAATGATACAGACCATTCAGACATTATACATGAAAATAATGTCAAAATGTACATAGACAACACAGACATTATAAATTACAATGATGTCAAAATAGACACAGATGACACAGACGACAGTCATTCCAAGTGAAAAAGATGTCACAATAGACAGAGACAAGACAGACAACAAAGATGACACATGCCACAGACATTATAAATGAAAATGATGTCAAAATAGACACACAACACAGATGACAATATACATTATAAATAAAAATGATTTCAAAACAGACACAGAGAACACAGAAATTTGAAATGACAATGATGTCACAATAGTCAAAGAAGACACAGAAGACACAGACTTTATAAATGAAAATGATGTCACAGTAGACACAGACGACACAGACATTATAAATGAAAAGGATGTCAAAATTTATACAGACGACACAGATGACAGACATTATAAAAGAAAATGATGTCACAATAGACAAAGACAACACAGATATTATAAATGAAAATGATGACAAACTAGAAACAGATGACAGAGACAACACAAACAATGACAACGATGTTACAAAAGACAAAAACGATACAGACGACACAGACAGCACAGACATTATAGATGAAAATAATGTCACAATAGACACAGACGACACAGACATTAAAAATGACAATGAGGTCACAATAGACACAGACAACACAGATGACCCAGACGACAAAGACATTATTAATTAAAACGATGTCATAAAGTACACAGACGACACAGACATTATAAATGACAATGATGTCACAATAGACAGTCGACACAGACGTTATAAATGACAACGATGTCACAATAGACCAGACGGCACAGATGACACAGACATTATAAATGACTATAATGTCACAATAGACAAAAACGACACAGACCACAGAGATATTATAAATGACAATGAAGTCACAATAGACACAGACGACACAGATATTATAAATGACAATGATGCCAAAATAGACAAAGATTACACAGACGACAAAGACGACACAGACATTATAATTGAAAATGATGTCACAACAAAGAAGACACAGACATTGTAAATGACGATGATGTCACAAAAGAAAAAGACGACAAAAACGACACAGACAAAACAGACATTATAAATAAAAACGATTTCAAAATAGACAAAGATGACACAGACATTATAAATGACAATGATGTCACAATAGACACAGATGACACAGAAATTAAAAAAGAGAATTACGTCAAAATTGACACAGACAAGACAGACGAAAATGTCATTATAAATGACAACGATATCACAATAGACACAAGCGTCTCAGATAACACTAACGACAGAGATGTTATTAATGACAATGATGTCAAAATAGACAAAGACGAAACAGATATTACAAATGACAATGACGTCAAAATAGAAACAGACGACAGAGACAACACAAATATTATAAATGAAAAAGATGTTACAAAAGACACAAACGATACAGACGATACAGACATTATAAATGAAAATGATGTCTCAATAGACACAGACGACACAGACAACACAGACGACACATCATTATAAATGGAATTGTTTTCACAATAGACAGAGAAGACACAGACATTTTAAATGACAATGATGTCACAATAGACACAGATAACACAGATGACCCAGAAGACACAGACATTATAAATTAAAACGATGTCACAATAGACACAGACCTTATAAATGACAATGATGTCACAATAGACACAGAAGACACAAACCACAGAGATATTATATATGAAAATGATGTCAAAACAGACACAGACGACGCAGACATTAAAAATGACAATGATGTCAAAATAGACAAAGATTACACAGACGACAAAGACGACATAGACATTATAATTGAAAATGATGTCACAACAAAGAAGACACAGACATTGTAAATGACAATGACGTCACAGTAGAAAAAGACGACAAAAACGACACAGACGACACAGACATTATAAATAACAATGATGTCACAATAGACACAGACGACAAGAAGACACAGACATTAGAAATGAAAATGATGTCACAATAGACACAGACGACACAGACATTATAAATGACAGTGATGACAAAATACATACAGATGACAGACAAAACTGTCATTATAAATGACAATGATATCACAATAGATACAAACAACTCAGATGACACAGACATTATAAATGACAGTGATATCAAAATAGACATAGACGACACAGATGACACTGATATTATAAATGACAATGATGTCAAAATAGACACCGACGACACAGACATTATAAATGGCAATGATGTGACAAGACACACAGATGACACACATGACACAGACATTGAAAATGACAACGATATCACAATAGACACAGACGATACAGACGACAGAGATGACACAAACAAAACAAAAAAGACAATGATGTCGCAATAGACACTGACATTACAGATGACAAAGTCATTATAAATTAAAATGATGTCACAATAGACATGGACGACACAGACGACACAGACATTATAAATGACAATGATGTCACAAGAGACACAGATGACACAGATGTTATACATGACAATGATGCCACAAGAGACACAGATGACACAGATGTTATACATGACAATGATGCCAAAACAGACACAGACACAGACATTATAAATGACAATGATGTCACAATACAAACAGACGACACGGACCACACAGACATTATAAATGAAATAGATTTCACAATAGACACAGACGACACAGACAGTATAAATGACAATGATGTCAAAAAAGACACAGACATTATAAATGACAAAGATGTCACAATAGACTCAGACGACACAGACATTAAACATGACAAAGAGGTCACAATAGACAGAGACTTCACAGACATTATAAATGACAAAAATTTCAAAAAAGACACAGACGACAGACGACACAGACCTTATAAAGACAATCGTGTCAAATTATACACAGAAGACAAAGACGACAGAGACGACACAGAAGAAAGAGACATTATAAATGACAAGGATGTCACAATAGACACAGACGTCAGACGACAGAGACTACAGAGATGACACAGATATTGTAAATTAATATTATGTCACAATAGAAACAGAGGACACAGATGACACAGACATTATATATGACAGAGATATCACAATTGACACAGACGACGCAGACGAGAGAGACATTATAATTGACTATGATGTCACTATAGACACAGACATTAAAATAACAATGATATCACAATAGACACAGACGACAAAGACATAAATGACAATGATGTCAAAATATACACAGACGACAAAGAAATTATAAATGATAATGATGTCACAATAGACACAGACGACACAGACAACAGAGATGACACAGACATTAGTAACAATAATGATGTCAAAATACACACAGACGACACAGATTACACAGACATTCAAAAAATGATAATGATTTCATAATAGACACAGACGACACAGACATTTTTAATGACAATGATGTCACAATAGACACAGACATCAGAGATGACAAAGTTATAAAAGACAAGAGAGACATTATAAATGACAATGATTTCAAAATAGAAACAGACGCCACAGACCACACAAAGGACACAGACAACACAGATAACACAGACGTTATAAATGAAAATGATGTCACAATAGACACAGAAGACACAGAAGACACAAATGATAACGACGACAGAGACATGAATTACAATGATGGCACCATAGACACAGACGACACAGAGGACACAGATATTAAAAATTACAATGATGTCACAATAGACACAGATGACACAGACATTTTAAATGACAATACTGTCACCATAGACTATCATGACACAGACGCCACAGGCATTATTAATGACAATGATGTCACAATAGACACAGAATACACAGATGACAAAGATATTATAAATGACTATGATGTCGCAATAGAGAAAGACCACACACATGATACAGTCATTATAAATAACATAGATGTCACAATAGACACAGATGACACAGAAGATAAACACATAATAAATGACGATGATGTCATGATAGACACAGATGACACAAACACTTTTAAATATCGATGTCACAATGGACACAGATGACACAGATATTATAAATGAAAATGATATCGCAGTAGACGATACAGAAGACAGATATTATATGTGACAGTTTTCAAAATAGACACAAACAATTATGTCACCATATACAAAGACGACACAAACGACACAGACATTATTAATGAAGATGACGTTACAACAGACACAGACGACACGGGCATTATAAATGAAAATGATGTCACTATAGACACAGTCGACAGAAACGACACAGAAGACAAAACCATTATAAAAGAAAACGATTTCACAGTAGACACAGACGACACAGACGACACAGACATTATAAAAGACAATGATTTCACAGTAGACACAGACGGCACAGACATCAGAGACAACACAGACAGTATAAATGACAATGATGTCCCAATAGACACAGACAACACAGATAACACAAATGACACAAAAGACACAGACATTATAAATGACAATTATGGCAAAATAAACACAGATGACACAGACATTATACATGACACTGATGTCACAATAGACACAGACAACAGATGACACAGACGACACAGACATTATAAATGATAATGATGTCACTACAGACACAGATGACAGACGACACAGAATTTATAACTGAAAATTATGTAACAATACAATCCGACGATACAGATGACACAGACATTATAAATGACAATGATATCACTATAGACATAGACGACACAGACACTCTAAACTACAATGATGTCACAATAGACAGACTAGACAGACAACACATACGACACAGACATTATAAATGACAGTGATGTCACAATATTCACAGACAATATAGACATTATACATGACAAATATGTCACAATACACACAGACAATACAGAAAACACAGACATTATAAATGACAATGATAACACAAAAAACACAGACGACACAGACTACACAGGCAACACAGACATTATAATAGAAAATGATGTCACAATAAACACAGAGGATACAGACGATAGAGACGATACAGACCACACAGACGACAGTCATTCTAAATGAAAATGATGTCAAAATAGACACAGAAGACACAGACGACAGAGACATAATAAATGACAATGATGTCACAACAGATAGAGATGAGACAGGCGACACAGATATTGTAAAAAAAATATGTCACAATAGAGAGACATAAATGACAGTGCCATCTGAATAGACACAGACAACACAGACGACACAGATGACACAGATATTATAAATGAAAATGATGTCAAAATAGACACAGACAACACAGACGACACAGACATTATAAAGGACAAAGATGTCAAAATAGACACAGACGACTCAGACATTATAAATGAAAATGATATCAGAATAGACACAGACGTTATAAATAACAATGATATCACAATATTCACAGATGACAGAGACAACACAGACATTATAAATTACAATGATATCACAATAGACACAGACAATACAGATGACACAGACCTTATAAATGACAATTATGTCACAATAGACACAGATGACACAGACATTATAAATGACAGTGATATCACGATATTCACAGATGAATACGACATAGACATTATAAAGGAAATGATGTCGGAATAGACACAGACAAAACAGACATTATAAATGAAATTATATCACAATAGACACAGACGACAGAGATGACACAGACGACACAGACATAATAAATGACAATGTCGCAATAGAAACAGACGACACAGACTACGGAGACATTATAAATGACAATGATATCACACAACACAAATGACACAGACATTATTAGTGACATGAAAGTCACAACAGACACAGAATTCACAGAGGACACAGACATTATATATGACATAGATTTACAAATAGACACAGACGCGACAGACGACACAGAAAACACAGATGAATTCGATGACACAGACGTTGAAAATGTTGTCACAATAAACACAGACGAAAAAGACGACACAGACGACACAGACGATAAGACTTTATAAATGAAAATGATGTCACAATAGACACAGAAGACACAGAGGACACAGACATTACAAATTAAAATGTTGACACAATAGACACAGACGACACAGGCATCATAAATAACAATGATGTCACCATAGACAAAGTTGACACAGACGACACAGACATAAATGACAATGATGTCACAATAGACAAAAACGACATAGACATAAATGACAGCGATGTCCCAATAGACACAGACAACACAGAGGACACAGACATTATAAATGACATAGATTTCAAAATAGACACAGACGCGACAGACGACACAGACAACACAGATGAATTCGATAACACAGACGTTGAAAATGTTGTCACAATAAACACAGACAAAAAAGACAACACAGACGACACAGACGACAAAGACTTTATAAATGAAAATGATGTCACAATAGACACAGAAGACACAGACGATATAGACGACAGAGACATGAATGACCATGATGTCACCATAGACACAGACGCCACAGAGGACAAAGATATTATAAATTACAATGATGTCACAATATACACAGACAACACAGACGACACAAAGGACACAGACAGAATAGATAACTCAGATGACACAGATATTATAAATGAAAACGATGTCACAATAGACACAGAAGACACAGACATTTGAAATGACAATGCTGTCACCATAGACAATCATGACACAGACACCACATACATTACTAATGACAATGATGTCACAATAGACACAGACGGCAGAGAAGACAAATATGACAGAAAAGACACAGACATTATAAATGACAACTATGGCAAAATAAACACAGATGACACAGACATTATACATGACACTGATGAAAAAATAAACAGGGACGACACAGATTACACAGACATTATAAATGAAAATGATGTCACAATAGACACAGACGACTGAGACGACAGAGTCGACACAGACTACAAAGATATTATAAATGAAAATTAAGTCACACTAGACACAGACAACACAGACGACACAGAGGACACTCATGTAATAAATGACAATGATGTCACAGTAAACACAGATGACGCAGACGTCACAGACATTATACATGACAATGATGTCACAATAGACACAGACCACACATCATTATAAATGACAATGACGTCACAAAAGACACAAATGACACAGACATTATAAATGACAACGATTTCACAACAGGCACAGACGACACAGACATTATAAACAACAATAATGTCACAATAGTCATAGACGACACAGACATGGTAAATTAAAATAATGTCACAACAGACACAGACGATACAGACAGTATAAATGACAAGGATGTCACAATAGAGACAGACGACACAGACATCACAGACAATATAAATGACTATGATGTCACAATAAACACACTCAACACATTATAAATAATAATTAAGTAACAATAGACACATACGATACAGACGACAGAGACTACAAAGACATTATAAATGACAATGATGTCAAACTAGACAGAGATGACACAGACAACACAGACATTATAAATGACAGTGATGTCAAAATTGACACAGACGACACAGATGACAGAGATGACATACGACAAAGACATTATAAATGACAAAGGTGTCACAATAGAAACATGACCCAGATGACGCAGATGACTCAGACTTTATAAATAACGATGATGTCACAATAGACAGAGACGACAAAGACGACACAGATGACACAGAAGAAAAAGTCATTATAAATGACAATGAAGTCATAATAGACAAAGACAACACAGACAACACAAACATTATATATGATAAAGATGTCAAAATAGACACAGACGACAGAGACGACAAAGATGACAAAGACATTATTAATGAAAATGTTGTCACAATAGATACAGACGACACAGACTATAAATTACAATGATGTGGAAATAGACACTGAAGACACAGACATTATAAACGACAACGATGTCACAATAGACACAGACAACAATGACATTATAAATGACAATGATGTCACAATAGACACAGATGACACAGACAACAAAGACAATATAAACGACAATGATGTCACAATAGACAGAGACGACACAGACGACACAGACAATAGAAATGACAATGATGTCACAATAGACACAGACACACATATATTATTAATGACATCGACGTCACAATAGACAGAGACCTCAGAGACAACACAGACGACACAGACATTATAAATGAAAATGATGTCAAAATACACACAGACGACATTAACGACAAAGATGACAGAGACGACACAGACATTACAAATTAAAATGTTGACACAATAGACACAGACGACACAGACGTTATAAATCATAGAATCATAGAATAACCAGGTTTGAAGAGACCCACCGGGTCATCAAGCCCAACCTTGAAAGTTGGCAGTTAAGGCACCCAGAGTGTGTTTAAATATTTTCATTTATTCGTTTCCTTTTCTTTCCCCCTTTTTTGTGTCAAGAACAGAGAAAATTATATCTGATATATAAATGCGCAAGAAAAGAAAAATAATCATGGCACGTTCACAGGGCATGTGGAGACCATCAATCCGAAAAATAAATATAAACTATAAAACCAATGGTATAGGACATACATGCATCCTGCTTCCCTTACTTAAATGACAATGATGTCACAACACACACAAACGACACAGACATTATAAATGACAATGATGTCAAGATGGACTCAGACAGCACAGACGACACCGACATTATAAATGACAATGATGTCACCGCAGACGGAGACGACAGAGACGACATAGAGCACACAGACGACACAGACGACAAAGACATAATAAATTAAAATGATGTTACGATAGACACAGAAGACACAGATATTATAAATGACAATGTCACAACAGACACAGAAGAGACAGACATTATAAATGACAATGGTGTCACAATAGACATAGACGACTCAGACGAGACAGACATTATAAATGACAATGAAGTCATCATAGACACAGACTACACAAATGACACAGATGACAAACATGATAAATGACAGTGATGTCACAATAGAAACAGATGACAAAGACATTACAAATGGCAGTTTTTTCACAATAGGCACAGACGACAGAGACAACACAGACGACACACATTATAATGTACAATGATGTCACAATAGACACAGAAGACACAGACTACAAAGGCAGCATATATGAAAATGATGTCACTTTAGACACAGACAACACAGACGACTCTGACGTTATGACAATGATGTCACAATAAACACAGACGACACAGAAGACACAGACATTAGAAATGAAAAGGATGTCACAACAAAGACAGACAATAGAGATGAAAAAGATATTATACATGACGATGTCACAATAAGCACAGACGAGACATACCATAGAGACATTATAAATGAAAATGACGTCACCATAGACAATGAGGAGACAGATGACAGAAACGACAGAGACGTTGAAGACACTATAAATGTCAACGATATCAAAACAGACACAGAGGACATAGACATTATAAATGACAATGAATTCAAAATAGACACATACGACACAGACATGATAAATGAAAATGACGTCACAATAGACACACACGACACAGAAGAAACAGACAATACTGACGACACAGATATTATAAATGACAATGATGTCACAATTGACACAAAGGACACAGACGACAGGGATATTAGAAATGAAAATGATATCACAGTAGACACAGACGACACAGACATTAAAAATGACAAAGATGTCACAATAGACACAGACGACACATACAACAAGACATTATAAATGAAAATGATGTGACAATATACACAGACGACACAAACGACAGACGACAGATGACAAAACGACACAGGCATTATAAATGACAACAATGTCACAATAGACACACACGACAAACATTATAAATGACAATGATGTCACAATAGATACAGATGTCACAGACAACACAGACGACACAGATGTTTTATATGACAATGATGTCTCAGTAGACAGAGAAGACACAGACAAAACCGACATTATAAATTACACTGATGTAACAATAGACACAGAGTTCAAAGACAACACAGACGATGCAGATGACACCGAGGACACAGACATTATAAACAAATATGATGTCACAATAGACACAGATGGCACAGAAGACACAGACTTCATAAATGATAATTATGTAACCATACATTCAGACGATACAGACGACACAGACGTTATAAATGACAATGATGTAACTATAGACACAGATGACAGACATTATAAATAACAATGCTGTGACAATAGACACAGACGACAGAAGACACAGGAATTATAAATGACAATTATGTAAATATACACATTGACGATACAGACGACACAGTAATTTTTAATGAAAATGATTTCACAATAGACACAGATGACGCAGATATTTTAAATTAAAATGATGTCAAAATTGACACAGGAGACAAAGATGTTATAAATGACAAAGATATCACAATAGACACAGAAAACAGACAACTATGACAACACAGATGTTATAAATGACAAAGATATCACAATAGACAAAGACGACAGTGACGACACAGACATTATAAATGACAATGACGTCACAATAGACAAAGACGACACAGACACTCTAAACTACAATGATGTCACAACAGACAGACAAGAAAGACAACACATACGACACAGACATTATAAAAGAAAATGATGTCAAAATAGACACAGAGGATACAGACGATAGAGACGATACAGACCACACAGACGACAGTCATTCTAAATGAAAACGATGTCAAAATAGACACAGAAGACACAGATGACACAGACATTATAAATGACAATGATGTCAAAACAGACAGAGATGACAAAGACAACACAAATATAGTAAAAAAAAATTATGTCACAACAGACACAGACTTTATAAACAACAATGCCGTCTGAATAGACACAGACAACACAGACGACACATATGACAGAGACATTATAAATGAAAATGATGTCAAAACAGACAGAGACGACACAGACATTATAAATGACAATGATGTGAAAACAGACATAGGCGACACGGACATTATAAGTGACAATGATATAAGAACAGACACCGACAACACAGAAGTTACAAATTACAACGATGTCACAACAGACA
The DNA here is from genome assembly GCF_032191515.1 of Phaenicophaeus curvirostris. NCBI lineage: Eukaryota > Metazoa > Chordata > Aves > Cuculiformes > Cuculidae > Phaenicophaeus > Phaenicophaeus curvirostris. The sequence goes on from NC_091410.1 coordinate 291,441, forward strand.
CAGACAACAGAGACAACACAGACATTATAAATTACAATGATGTCACAATAGACACAGACGACACAGACATCATAAATGACAATTACGTCACAATAGACACAGATGACACAAACATTATAAATGACAGTGATATCACGATATTCACAGATGACTCATACGACACCGACATTATAAAAGAAAATGATGTCAGAATAGACACCGACGACACAGACATAAATGAAAATGATATGACAACAGACACAGATGACAGAGACGACACAGACATTACAAATGACACCAAAATCACGATAGACACAGACAACACAGACAACAAAGTCATTATAAATGAAAATGATTTCACAAAAGACACAGACGACACAGACATTATTATTGAAAATGATGTCACTAAAGACACAAACAACACAGACATTATACATGAAAATGATGTCACAGTAGACACAGACGAAACACAGGACACAGACGTTATAAATGACAGTGATGTCACAATAGACACAGACAACACAGACATTATACATGACAATGATGTCACAATAAACACAGAGGACACAGACGATAGAGACCACACAGACAACAAAGCCATTATAAATGAAAATGTCACAATTGACACAGAAGACCCAGACGTCACTGACGTCACAGACATTACATATGACAATGATGTCTCAATAGACACACATGACAGAGACCACACAGATGAGACAGGCATTATAAACGACAATGATGTCAAAATAGACACAGACGACACAGACATTATAAACGACAATGATGTCACAATAGACAAAGATGATACAGACTACACAGACATTAAAAATGACAATGATGTCACAACAGACACAGACGATACAGACGACACAAATGACAAACGACACAGACATTATAAATGACAATTATGTCACAATAAACACAGACGACACAGACATTATAAGTGACAATGATGTCACACTAGACACAGACTACTCTGATATTTTAAAAGACAATGATTTCATAATAACCACAGACGACAGAAATGGCAGAGGCGACAGAGACTACACAGACGACACAGAAAACAGACAATGATGTCACAATATACACAGGCACACAGATGACACAGACATTAGAAATGACAGTGGTTTCACCATAGACACAGACCACACAGACATTATAAATGACATTGATGTCACAACAGACAGATGACAGACATTATAAATGATAATGATGTCACAATAGATACAGACAACACAGATGTCATAGATATTATATATGACAACAATGTCAGAAAAGACACAGATGACACTGAAGACTCAGACGACACAGACATTATATATGACAATTAAGTCACAAGAGATACAGACGAAACAGACAACACAGATGATACAGACATTATAAATTACAAAGTTGTCACAATATCACAGACAACGCAAACATGATAAATGACAATGATGTCACAATAGACCAGACAACACAAACGACACAGACATTATAAATGACAATGACGTCACAATAGACACAGAATACACAGACATAATAAATGACAATAGTTTCACAGTAGACAAAGAATACACTGATATTATAAATGACAAGATGTCAAAATAGACAAAGACGACACCGACGACACAGACATAATCAATGAAAATGACGTCACAATAGACACAGACGACACCGACATTATAAAAGACAATGACTTCACAATAGACACCAACGACACAGACATTATAAACTACAATGATGTCACAATAAACACAGATGACACAGACATTAAAAATTAGCATGATGTCACAATAGGCACAGACAACAGAGACCACACAGATATTACATATGACGATGTCACAGTAGACACAGACAACACAGACACTATAAATGAACATGATGTCACAATAGGCACAGACAACTCAGAAAAGAGAATTTATAAATGACAATGAAGTCACAAAAGACAAATATGATACAAACGACAGAGACGACACAGATATTATATATAAAAATTATGTCACAATAGAATCAGACGACACAGACCATACAGACATTATTAATGACAATGCTGTCACAATAGACAAAAACGACACAGAAATTTTAAATACAGTGATGACAGAATAGACACAGGCGACAACGACATTATAAATGACAATGATGTCACAATAGACAAAAACGACAGGGGCGACAATGATGACACAGACATTATAAATAAAAATGATGCCAAAGTACACACAGACAACTCAGATGACAAGACCACACAGACATGATAAATGACAACGATGTCAAATTGACAAAGGCGACACAGAGGACACAGACATAATAAATGACAATTGTATCAGAATAGACAAAGAAGAAAGAAGAAACCGATGAATCAGACGACACAGACATTATAAATGAAAATGATGTCACAATAAAAAAAGATGACACAGACGACACAGACATTATAAATTACAATGATGTCAAAATAGACAGAGATGACACAGATATTATAAATTACAGTGATGTCACAATAGACACAGAGGAAACAGACATTATAAATAAAAATGATGGCACAATAGACACAGACGACAGAGAAGACACACAAAAAATGACAATGATGTCATATTATACAGAGCCGTCTCTGTCGTCTAAAACGTTATAAATGACAATTATGTAACAATAGACACAGAAGATACAGACGACAAAGACATTATTAATGACAATGATGTCACAACATACACAGAAATCACAGACGACACAGACATTATAAATGACAATGATATCAAAATAGACACAGACGCCAGAGATGACACAAAGGACACAGATAACTCAGATGACACAGATGTTATAAATGAAAATGATGTCACAATAGACACAGAAGACACAAACGATACAGACGACAGAGACATTTTAAATGACAATGATGACACAATAGACACAGGCAACAATGACATTATAAATGACAATGATGTCAAAAAAGACAAAAACGACAGGGGCGACAAGGACGACACAGACATTATAAATGAAAATGATGTCAAAGTACACACAGACGACTCAGACGACACAGACCACACAGACATCATAAATTACAATCACGTCACAATAGACACAGATGACAAAGACATTATAAATGAAAATGGTGTCAAAATAAACTCAGACGACACAGACATTATAATTGACAATGATGTCAAAATAGACACAGACGACACAGACAACACAGACATTATAAATGAAATTTATGTCGCAAGAGACAAAGACAACAGAGACGGCACTGTTATTATAAATGAAAATGATGTCAAAATAGACACAGACGACACAGATGACACAGACTTCATAAATGATAATGATGTCACAATAGACACAGACGACAGAGATGACACAGACATTATAAATGACATTGATGTCACAATAATCACAGATGACACAGATGACACAGACTTTATAAATACAACGATGTCACAATAGACACATACGACACATGACACAGATGACTGAGACGACAGAGACGTTATAAATGACACTGAAGTCACCAGAGACACAGACGACAGAGACGACACAGACATGTTAATAAACAGTGATACCACAAAAGATACAGACAACAGATGACACAGAAGACATAGAGGAAACAGATGACACAGACTTTATAAATGAAAAAGATGTCACGATAGACATAGACGACTAAGACGACACAGATGACACAGACATTATAAGTGAAAGTGATGTCACAATTGACACAGAAAACACAGAGGACAAAGAGGATACAGACGACACAGTATAAATGACAATGGTATAACAATAGACACAGAAGACACAGATTACACAGTCATTATATATTACACTTAAGTCAAAACAGACAGACGACAAAGATATTTAAAAAGACAATAATGTCACAATATACACAGACGACACGGATATAATAAATGTCAAAGATGTCATAATAGACACCGACGACACAGACGACAGAGATATTATTATTGACAATGATGCCACAATAGACACAGACGACGCAGATGACACAGGCATTATCAATGTCTATGATGTCATAACAGACACAGAAACACAGACGACACAGACATTATAAATAACGAAGATGTCACAATAGACACAGACAACAGAGACTTTTTAAATGACAATAATGTCTCAATGTACACAGACGACACAGAAGAAAAAGACATTATAAATGACAATGATGTCACAATAGACACAACAGACACAGACGACACAGACATTATAAATGAAAATTATGTCAGAATAGACACAGACGATACAGTTGACATAGACTTTATAAATGAAAATGATGTTCTAATAGACACAGACGACACAGATATAAATGACAATGATATCACAATAGACATAGACGACATAGATGACACATCGTTAATGACAATGATGTCACATGAGACACAGATGATATATATACAATAAATGACAATGATGTCACAGGAGAAACAGATGACACAGACTTTATAAATTACAATGATGTTATAATAGACACCGATGAGAGTCATTATGAAAGAAAATGATGTCACAATAGATAGAGATGACACAGAATACAAAGACGACATAGACTTTATTAACGACAATGATGTCACAATAAACACAGACGACAGAGACCTCAGACACTATAAATGGCAATGATGTCACAATAGACACAGACTACACAGACTTTATAAATTACAATGATGTCATAATAGACGCAGAAGACACAGACCACACAGACATTATAAAGGACAATGAGGTTACATTAGAAACAGATGACACAGACATTAAAAATGACAATCATATCAGAATAGACACAGACAACACAGACATTATAAAAGAGAATGATTCCAAAAAAGACAACGACACAGACTACACAGACGACACAGACATTATAAATGACAATGATGTCACAATAGAAAAAGATGACACATACGACAAAGACATTATAAATGACAGTGATGTCACAATTGACACAGACGTCACAGAGGATACAGACCACACAGAAGACAGACGACACAGATATTATAAATGACAATGATGTTCACAATACACACGGACGACACAAACGACACAGACATAAGTGACAATGATGTCACAATAGACACAGACGACAAAGATGACACAGACATTATAAATGACAATGATTACACAGACGACAGAGACATTATAAATCAAAATGATGTCACAATATACACAGATGACACAGACGACACAGACATTAAAATGACAATGATGTCACAATTGACACAGACGTCGCAGAGGATACAGAGCACACAGAAAACAGACGACACAGATATTATAAATGACAATGATGTTCACAATATACAAAGATGACACAGGTATCACAGACATTATAAATGACAAGGATGTCACAATAGACACAGATGACACAGGCATTATAAATTACGAAGATGTCACAATAAACACAGACGACACAAACGACACAGACATCATAAATGACAATGATGTCACAACATAGACAGATGACAGACTACACAGACATTGAAATGACAGTGATGTCACAAAAGCCACAGACGACAGAGACTTTATAAATTAAAATTTTGTCACAATAAACACAGACGACATAGACGACAAAGACATTATAAATGACAATGACGTCACAATAGACACTGATGACAAAGATATTAAAAATGAAAAAGATGTCACAATACAAACAGACGATACAGACGACAGACATTATATATTACAGTGATGTCACAACAGACAGATACAAAAAAGACGACACAGACATTATAAATGAAAATGATTTCACAATAGACAGAGACGACACAGATATTTTAAATGACATCGATGTCACAATAGACAAAAACGACACATACGACTCAGACATTATAAATGACAATGATGTCACAACAGATAATGACGACACAGAAACTATACATGACTATGATGTCACTATAGACACAGACATTATAAATGAGAATGTTGTTAGAATATACACAGACGACAAAGACATTAATAATGACAATGATGTCACAATAGACACCGACGACACAGGCATTATAAGTGACAATGATGTCACAACAGACTCAGATGACACAGACATTATAAACGACAATGATGTCACAATAGACACAGGGGACACAGACGACACAGACATTATAAATGACAATGATGTCACAATAGCTGCAGATGACACAGATGACACTGACATTGTGAATGAAAATAATGTCACAATAGACGCAGACCACACAGACAACACAGACATAATAAATGACAATGATTTAAAAACAGAAACTGATGACACAGACATTATAAATTAAAATGATGTCAAAATAGACACAGAAGACACAGACATTATAAATGACAATGATGTCACAATAGACAGAGACGACACATACGACAGAGACATTATAATTGTCAATGATGTTACTATTGACACAGATGACAAAGACTTTATAAATAGCTATGATGTTACAATAGACACAGACGAAACAGACATTATAAATGAATAAGATGTTACAGTTGACACAGACGACAAAAATGACACAGACTATATAAATGACCATGATATCACCATAAACACAGATGCCAGAGAAGACACAGAAGTTCAAAGATGACACAGACAACACAGACATTATAAATGACAATGAGGTCACAATAGAAAAAGACGACACAGATGACCCAGACGACAAAGACATTATTAATTAAAACGATGTCATAAAGTACACAGACTACAGAGATATTAAAAATGACAAAGATGTCACAATAGACAGTCGACACAGACGTTATAAATGACAACGATATCACAATAGACCAGATGACACAGACGACACAGACATTATAAATGACAACGATGCCAAAATAAACAAAGATTACACAGACGACAAAGACGACACAGACATTATAATTGAAAATGATGTCACAACAAAGAGGACACAGACATTATAAATGACAATGACGTCAAAACAGAAAAAGATGACAAAAACGACACAGACAACACAGATATTATAAATAACAATGATTTCAAAATAGACAAAGACGACACAGACATTATAAATGACAATGATGTCACAATAGACACAGACGACACAGAAATTAAAAAAGAGAATTAGGTCAAAATTGACACAGACGAAAATGTCATTATAAATGACAACGATATCACAATAGACACAAGCGTCTCAGATGACAACAACGACACAGATATTCATGACAATGACGTCACAATACAGAGACGACACAGACAGTATAAATGACAATGATGTCACAATAGACACAGATGACAGAGATGACACATACGACACAGACATTATAAATGACAATGATGTCACAGCAGGCAAAGACGAAACAGATATTATAAATGAAAATGACGTCAAAATAGAAACAGACGTCAGAGACAACACAAACATTATAAATGACAATGATGTTACAAAAGACACAAACGATACAGACGATACAGACATAAATGAAAATGATGTCTCAATAGACACAGACGACACAGACATCACAGATGTCACATCATTATAAATGAAATTGTTTTCACAATAGACACAGACGACACAGACATTATAAATGACAATGATGTCACAATAGACACAGACGATAGAGACATTATAAACGACTATGATGTCACAATAGACACAGAAGACACAGACCACAGAGATATTATATATGAAAATGATGTCAAAGTAGACACAGACGACACAGACATTAAAAATGACAATGACGCCAAAATAGACAAAGATTACACAGACGACAAAGACAACATAGACATTATAATTGAAAATGATGTCACAACAAAGAAGACACAGGCATTATAAATGACAATGATGTCACAATAGAAAAAGACGACAAAAACGACACAGACGACACTGACATTATAAATGACAATGATGACAAAATACATACAGATGACAGACAAAACTGTCATTATAAATGACAATGATATCACAATAGATACAAACAACTCAGACGACACAGACATTATAAATTACAGTGATATAAAAATAGACATAGACGACACAGATTACACTGATAATATAAATGACAATGATGTCAAAATAGACACCGACGACGCAGACATTATAAATGGCAATGATGTGACAAGACACACAGATGACACACATGACACAGACATTGAAAATGACAACGATATCACAATAGACACAGACGATACAGACGACAGAGATGACACAAACAACACAAACACTATAAAAGACAATGATGTCGCAATAGACACTGACAGTACAGATGACAAAGTCATTATAAATTAAAATGATGTCACAATAGACATGGACGACACAGACATTATAAATGACAATGATGTCACAAGAGACACAGATGACACAGATGTTACACATGACAACCATGCCAAAATACACACAGACATTAAAAATGACAATGATGTCACAATACACACAGACGACACGGACCACACAGACATTATAAATGAAATAGATTTCACAATAGACACAAGCAGTATAAATGACAATGATGTCACAATAGACACAGACGTTATAAACGAAAATGATGTCACAATAGACACAGACGACACAGACATTAAACATGACAATGATGTCACAATAGACAGAGACGTCACAGACATTATAAATGACAAAAATTTCAAAACAGACACAGACAACAGACGACACAGACATTATAAAGACAATCGTGTCAAATTATACACAGAAGACAAAGATGACAGAGACGACACAGAAGAAAGAGACATTACAAATGACAAGGATGTAACAACAGACACAGACGTCAGACGACAGAGACTACAGAGATGACACAGATATTGTAAATTAATATTATGTCACAATAGAATCAGAGAACACAGATGACACAGACACTATAAATGACAGAGATATCACAATAGACATAGACGACGCAGACGAGAGAGGCATTATAATTGACTATGATGTCACTATAGACACAGACATTATAAATAACAATGATGTCACAATAGACACAGATGACAAAGTCATTTTAAATGACAACGATCTCACCATAGACAAAGATGACACAGACGACACAGACGTTACAAACGACAATGATGTCACCATAGACACAGAAGACACAGAAGACAAAGACATAAATGACAATGATGTCAAAATATACACAGACGACAAAGAAATTGTAAATGATAATGATGTCACAATAGACACAAACGACACAGACAACAGAGATGACACAGACATTATTAACAACAATGATGTCAAAATACACACAGACGACACAGATTACACAGACATTAAAAATTATAATGATTTCATAATGGACACAGACGACACAGACACTATAAATGAGATTGATGTCACAATAGACACAGACAGCACAGATGACACAGTTTTAAAAGACAAGAGAGACATTATAAATGACAATGATTTCAAAATAGAAACAGACGCCACAGACCACACAAAGGACACAGACAACACAGATAATACAGACGTATAAAGGACACAGACAATATAAATGACAATTATGGCAAAATAAACACAGACGACACAGACATTATATATGACACTGATGTCACAATAAACAGAGACGACACAGATGACACAGGCATTATAAATGACAATGATGTCACAATAGACAGAGACAACCGATAACACAGATGACACAGACGACACAGACATAATAAGTGATAATGATGTCACTATAGACACAGACGACAGATGACACAGACTTTATAAATGATAATTATGTAACAAAACACTCAGATGATAAAGATGACACAGACAATATAAATGACAATGATGTCACAATAGACACAGATGACAAACATTATAAATGAAAATACTGTAACTATAGACACAGACGACAGACTTCACAGGAATTATAAATAAAAATTATGTAAAAATACACACTGACGATACAGACGACACAGATGACACAGTCATTTTTAATGAAAATGACGTCACAATAGACACAGAAGACACAGATATTTTAAATTAAAATGATGTCAAAATAGACACAGAGACATAAACATTGCAAATGACAAAGATGTCACAATATACACAGAAAACAGAGACGACCGTGATGACACAGACGTTATAAATGACAATGATGTCACAATATTCACAGACGACACAGACATTATAAATGACAATGATATCACAATACACACATACAACACAGAAAACACAGACATAAATAACAATGATATCACAATAGACACAGAGGACACAAACTACACAGGCAACACAGACATTATAAAAGAAAAAGATGTCACAATAGACACAGAGGATACAGACGATAGAGATGATACAGACCACACAGACGACAGTCATTCTAAATGAAAAAGATGTCAAAATAGACACAGAAGAAACAGAAGACACAGACATAATAAATGACAACCATGTCACAACAGACAGAGACGACACAGATATTGTAAGAAAAACTATGTCACAACAGACACAGACATGATAAATGACAATGACGTCTGAATAGACAAAGACAACAGAGACGACGCATACGACACAGACATTATAAATGAAAATGATGTCAAAATAGACACAGACAACACAGACGACTCAGACATTTTAAATGACAATGATATCAGAATAGACACCGACGACACAGACATTATAAATGACAATTATGTCAAAACAGACACAGATGACACAGACATTATAAATTAAAATGATATCAGAATAGACACAGACGACAGAGACGACACAGACATTATAGATGACAATAATGTCACAATAGACACAGACTATACAGATGATGGATGACAAAGACAGCACAGACAACAAAGTCATTATAAACGAAAATGATTTCACAATAGACAAAGACGACACAGACGACACAGACTACACAGACAACACAGACTTTATAAGTGACAATGATTTCACAATATGCAAAGGCGACACAAACGACACAGACATTATTAATGAAAATGATGTCACTACAGACACAAATGACACAGACATTATAAATGAAAATGATGTCACTATTGACGAAGACGACAGAAACGACACAGACAACAAAACCGTTATAAATGAAAATGATGTCACAGTAGACACAGACGAAACACAGGACACAGACATTATAAATGACAGTGATGTCACAATAGACACAGACAACACAGACATTATACATGACAATGATGTCACAATAAACACAGAGGACACAGACGATAGAGACCACACAGATGAAAAAGCCATTATAAATGAAAAAGATGTCACAATTGACACAGATGACACAGACCTCGCTGACATGACAGACATTACGTATAACAATGACGTCTCAATAGACACACATGACACAGACCACACAGACGAGACAGACATTATAAATGACAATGATGTCACAACAGTCATAGACGACAGAGACATTATAAATAACAATGATGTCACAACAGACACAGATGATACAGACTACACAGACATTATAAATGACAATGATGTCACAACAGACACAGACCACACAGACATTATAAATGACAATGATTTCATAATAACCACAGACGACAGAAACGTCAGAGGCGACAGAGACTACACAGACCACAGAGACGACACAGACAACAGACATTATATATGACAATGATACCACAATATACACAGGCACACAGACGACACAGACATTAGAAATGACAGTGGTTTCACAATAGACACAGACGACACAGACATTATAAATGACATTGATGTCACAACAGACAGACGACACAGACATTATAAATGATAATGATGTCACAATAGACACAGACAACAGAGATGTCATTGACATTATATATAAAAACGATGTCAGAATAGACACAGATGACACTGACGACTCAGAAGACACAGACTACAGACATTATATATGACAATTATGTCACAAGATATACAGATGAAACAGATGACAGAGTTGACACAGATGATACAGACATTATAAATTACAAAGTTGTCACAATATCACAGACAACTCAAACATGATAAATGACAATGATGTCAGAATAGACCAGACAACGCAGACGACACAGACATTATAAATGACAATGACGACACAATAGACACAGACGGCACAGACATTATAAATGACAATGATGTCACAATAGACTGAGAATACACAGACATTAAAAATTAGCATGATATCACAATAGGCACAGACAACACAGACACTATAAATGAACATGATGTCACAATAGGCACAGACAACTCAGAAAACAGAATTTAGAAATGACAATGAAGTCACAATAGACAAATATGATACAAACGACAGAGATGACACAGACATTATATATTAAAATTATGTCTCAATTGAATCAGACGACACAGACAATACAGACATAATTAATGACAACGATGTCACAGTAGACAAAAACGACACAGACTGCACAGACGAAACAGAAATTTTAAATGACAGTGATGACACAATAGACACAGGCGACACAGGTGACAACGACATTAAAAATGACAATGATGTCACAACAGACAAAAACGACAGGGGATACAAGGACGACAATAAATGAAATTTATATAATGAAATATATGAAATACAAGGACGACAATAAATGAAATTTTCATTTATAAATGAAAATGATATCAAAGTACACACAGACGACTCAGATGACACATACCACACAGACATTATAAATTACAATGATGTCACAATAAACACAGAAAACACAGAATACACAGACATAATAAATGACAATTATATCACAATAGACACAGAAGACAGACGACATCGATAAATCAGAAGACACAGACGACACAGATATTATAAATGAAAATGATGTCACAAAAAATAAAGATGACACAGACGACAGACATTATAAATTACAATAATGTCAAAATAGGCAGAGATGACAAAGACATTATAAATGACAATGGTGTCTCAATAGACACAGACGACACAGGAGACACACATAAAAAATGACAATGATGTCACAATACACACAGACGACAGAGACGGCAAAGACATTATAAATGACAATTATGTAACAATAGACACAGAAGATACAGACGACAGATGACACAGACATTTTTAATGACAATGATGTCAAAATATACAAAGACAACACAGAGGACACAGACATTATAAATGACATAGATTTCAAAATAGACACAGACGCGACAGACGACACAGGCAACACAGATGAATTCGATAACACAGACGTTGAAAATGTCGTCACATTAAACACAGACAAAAAAGACAACACAGACAACACAGACTTTATAAATGAAAATGATGTCACAATAGACACAGACGACACAGAGGACACAGATATTATAAATTACAATGATGTCACAATAGACACAGATGACAAAGAAATTATAAATGGTAACGATTTCACAGTAGACACAGACGACACACACGACACAGACGTTATAAATGACAATGATGTCACAGAAGACACAGACGACAGACTACACAGACATTATAAATGAGAATGATGTCACAGAAGACACAGACGACACAGACATTATATATGACAAGGATCTCACAATAGACACAGACAGCACAGACGACACAGATTACAAAGACGAGATACATTATAAATGACAAGGATTTCACAATAGACACAGACATTATAAATGAAACTGATGTCACAGAAGACAGAGATGAGACAGGCGACACAGATATTGTAAAAAAAATATGTCACAACAGACAGAGACATAAACCACAATGCCGTCTGAATAGACACAGACAACACAGACGACACAGACATTATAAATGACAAAGATGTCAAAACAGACACAGACGACTCAGACATTATAAAAGACAATGACTTTACAATAGACACAGACGACACAGACATTATAAATTACAATGATGTCACAATAGACACAGATCACACAGACATTAAAAATTAGCATGATGTCACAATAGGCACAGACAACAGAGACCACACAGATATTATATATGAAGATGTCACAGTAGACACAGACAACACAGACACTATAAATGAACATGATGTCACAATAGGCACAGACAACTCAGAAAACAAAATTTAGAAATGACAATGAAGTCACAATAGACAAATACAATACAAACGACAGAGACGACACAGACATTATATATTAAAAATATGTCACAATAGAATCAGACGACATAGACCATACAGACATTATTAATGACAACGATATCACAGAAGACAAAAACGACACAGACTGCACAGACGACACAGAAATTTTAAATGACAGTGATGACACAATAGACACAGGCGACACAGGCGACGACGACATTATAAATGACAATGATGTCACAATAGACAAAAAAACCGGGGACGACAAGGACGACACAGACATTATAAATGAAAATGACGTCAAAGTATACACAGACGACTCAGACGACACACACAACACAGACATTATACATTACAATGATGTCACAATAGACACAGATGACACAGACATTATAAATGAAAGCGATGTCACAATAGACACAGAGGACACAGACATAATAAATTACAACTATATCACAACAGACACAGAAGACAGACGACACCGATGAATAAGACGACACAGACGACACAGATATTATAAATTACAATGAGATCAAAATAGACAGAGATGACACAGGCATTATAATTGACAACGATATCACAATATACACAGACGACAGAGACGGCAAAGACATTATAAATAAAAATTATGTAACAATAGACACAGAAGATACAGACAACACAGAAGACACAGACATTTTTAATGACAATGATGTCACAATATACACAGAAAACACAGATGACACAGACATTATAAATGACAGTGATTTCAAAATAGACACAGACGCCACAGACCACACAAAGGACACAAACAACACAGATAACTCAGATGACACAGACGTTATAAATGAAAATGATGTCACAATAGACACAGAAGACACAAACGATACAGACGACAGGGACATGAATGACAATGATGGCACCATAGACACAGACGCCACAGACATTACTAATGACAATGATGTCACCATAGACTATCATGACACAGACGCCACAGACATTATTAATGACAACGATGTCACAATAGACACAGAACACACAGACGACAAAGATATTATAAATCGTTATGATGTCGCAATAGAGAAAGACCGCACAGATGATACAGTCATTATAAATAACAATGATGTCACAATAGACACAGACGCAACAGCCGACACAGACAACACAGATGACACAGACATCATTAACAACAATGACGTCAAAAGAGAGACAGACGACACAGATGACACAGACACTACAAATGACAATGATGTCACAATAGACACAGACAACACAGTTGACAGAGACAACACAGACATTATAAATGAAAATGATGTCGCAATAGACACAGACGACACAGATATTATATATGACAAGGAAGTCACAATAGACAAAGACAGCACAGACGACACAGTTGTAAAAGACAAGTGAGACATTATAAATGACAATGATTTCACAAGAGACTCCGACGATACAAAAGACACAGATATTATAAAATACAATTATGTCATAATAGACAGCGATGACACAGTCGACAGTGTTGTTAT